>NC_092098.1:11584561-11664937 GCF_045679555.1 Salvelinus alpinus | reverse complement strand
GTAATACATGTAACATGTTTCAAGCAGACTACCATAGTCTCTGTGCCCAAGAACACCAAGGTAACCTGCCTAAATGACTACCGACCCGTAGCACTCAAATCTGTAGCCATGAAGTGCTTTGCAAGGCTGGTCATGGCTCACATCAACACCATTTTTCCCAGAAACCCTAGACCCACTCTAATTTGCAAAACACCCCAACAGATCCACAGATTGCACTCCACACTGCCCATTCCCACCTTGACAAAAGGAAAACTTACGTGAGAATGCTATTCACTGACTACAGCTCAGCGATCAGCACCATAGTGCCCTCAAAGCTCATCACTAAGCTAAGGACCCTGGGACTAAACACCTTCCTCTGCAACTGGATCCTGAACTTCCTGATGGGCCGCCCCCAGGTGGTAAGGGTAGGTAACAACACATCTGTCATGCTGATCTTCAACACAGGGGCCCCTCAGGGGTGCGTGCACAGTCCCCTCATGTACCCCCTGTTCACCCATGACTGCATGGCCAAGCACGACTCCAACACCATCATTAAGTTTGCTGACGACGATGTGACAGCCTATAAGGAGGAGGTCAGAGACCTGGCAGTGTGGTGCCAGAATAACAACCTCTCCCTCAACGTGATCAAGACAGAGGAGATGATTGTGGACTACAGAAACAGGAGGACCAAGAACGATCCCATTCTCATCGACAGGGCTGTGGTGGAGCAGGTTGAGAGCTTCAAGTTCCTTTGTGTCCTCATCACCAACAAACTATCATGGTCCAAACACACCGAGACAGTCGTGAAGAGACTGAAAAGATTTGGAATGTGTCCTCAGATCTTCAAAAAGTTATACAGCTGCACCAACGAGAGCATCCTGACTGGTTGCATCACTACCTGGTATGGAAACTGCTCCACCTCCGACCGCAAGGCACTACAGAGGGTAGTGCGTATGGCTCAGTATATCACTGGGGCCAAGCTTCCTGCCACCCAGGACCTCTATACCAGGCGGTCAGAGGAAGGCCCTAAAAATTGTCAAAGACCCTAACCACCCCAGTCATAGACTGTCTGCTACTCTCTGCTACCACACGGCAAGCGATACCGGAGTGCCAAGTCTAGGACAAAAAGGCTTCTTAACAGATTCTATCCCCAAGCCATAAGACTCTTGAACAGTTAATCAAATGGCTACCCAGACTATTTGCATTGTCCCCACCCCACCCCCCATTTTTACGCAGCTGCTACTCTGTTTATTATCCATGCATAGTCACTTTACCTCTACCTACATGTACATATTACCTCAGTTACCTCAACTAACCGGTGCCCCTGCACATTGACTCTGTACCAGAATCCCCTGTATATAGCCTCGCTACTGTTATTTTATTGTTGGTCCTTAATTTTTTGTTGTATATATATTTTCTTTCTTCTTAAAACTGCATTGTTGGTTAAGGGCTTGTAACTAAGCATTTCACTGTAAGATCTACAGTACACTTGTTGTATTCAGCGCATGTGACAAATACAATTTGATTTGATTTGATATTCTAAATGATGAAAGTTTGGTAGAAATTGCTCTAGTATAATGAGATACTACATCATAAGTTAATTTGTTAAATAATTTTTTTACCCCTTTTTCTCCCCAATTTTGTGATACGCAATTGGTAGTTAGTCTTGTCCCATCGCTGCAACTACCGTATTGGGAGAGGCGAAGGTCGAGAGCCATGTGTCCTCCGGAACATGACCCTGCCAAGCCGCACTGCTTCTTGTCACACTGCTCGCTTAACCCTGATGCCAGCCGCACCAATGTGTTGGAGGAAACACAGTACAACTGGTGACCAAAGTCAGCTTGCAGGCGCCCGGCCCACCACAAGGAGTTGCTAGAGCGCAATGGGACAATGACATCCCGACCGGCAAAACCCTCCAGTAACCCAGACGACGCTGGGTCAATTGTACGCCGCCTCATGGATCTCCCGGTCGCGGCTGGCGGTGACACAGCCAGGGATCGAACCCGTTTCTGTAGTGACGCCTCAAGCACTGCGATGCAATGCCTTAGAGCGCTGCACCACTCGGGAGGCCCATCATAAGTACATTAACATTCTGATGTATATGGATGGTGTTGATAATGGGCATACAGAATAAATATCTACAAACTATAGACAGGGAGAGCAGGGACCCTGAGCATTAGGAACACCTGCTCTTTCCATGACATAGACTGACCAGGTGAATCCAGGTGAAAGTTATGATCCCTTAATGATGTCACTTGTTAAATCCACCTCAGTCAGTGTAGATGAAGGGGAGGAGACAGGTTAAAGAAGGATTTTTACGCTTTTAGACATGGTTTGTGTATTTGTGCCATTCAGAGTGTGAATGGACAAGACAACAAATTTAAGTGCCTTTGAACGGGCTATGGTAGTAGGTGCCAGGCGCACCGGTTTGTGTCAAGAACTGCACCGCTGCTGGGTTTTTCACACTCAGTTTCCCGTGTGTGTCAAGAATGGTCCACCACCCAAAGGACATCCAACCAACTTGACACAACTGTGGGAAGCATTGGAGTCAACATGTAGAGTCCATGCCCCGTTGGGCATGTTGATGTTTGGTGTACTAAGGGTCTACAGTATGTGGATCACAATAGAGTTCTCTCAGCCATTCGCTCTGAAGTACTTTGAAGTCTTATTTCTTCTCCATCGACCATGGCAGGCAGAAGAAACCCTGTTTCTCCACCCGTTGAATACATCTTTGTCATATATTCCTTCTTTAATGTCATACTTTGTATCAGTTTCATAGCCAGTCTTAATAGATTAGAATTTCACACCAATCAATGACAATGAATATTAAAACAAACTGTATATTGATTATAATGTATTTGTTTGGCAGAGGCTCGTCATCTCACTGAGTACATGTAACGTGATTAATTTATGAAGCAATCTGTTCTATAGTGCATGAGCCTGTGTTGATTTTCCTCTCATGGACAGAACAGGATATGGACGGGAAAAAATGTCTAATCCCAAAGAAAGAACAAATCCGCGTTATAAAGAATCACAAACACACATTTGGCGGTTGACTTCTGCTGTTTAATTTCTTTCTCTCAAAGTCCCTTTGGTTCCTTACAATGCATTGGCAAACAAACTCTGTCATTTTGTTAAGAGAAGTCAGTAAGCATGCCATTCCATTTGCTTTGGGGTTGATTTTCCATCGTACTTCGGAGGATTTCCTCTGGATGCACGAGTTAGGTCTGAATATTACCTTTTACCTATAGTCTAGCTTCATTTGCACTCAGTATCCACATGTCAACAATCTACAAGGCACTTAAATGGTTTCCAATGAAATACAATTTATTTCCAAAACATCCCGTAAAACAAATGATTACAGGAGCTTGACAAGCAACGATCCAACAGGCAACAAAGTCATCTCCACTTCACATACTTTACAAAACTGGACAATGAAGAGTCTAATATCCCAAACTGTACAATAAGGGTCTTCTACTCATACAGGAGTTTAGACACACAGGAAGGGAGTGGCTTTGACAGGAACTTCCTCATCAAACTGCCTGCAGGAGGGCTTAAGATTCATGGATGTATGAGATCAATGCAACAAGGAAACAAGGAAACAACTCAACAAATAAACAAAAACACAAGTTTAACAGTCAAAGGACACAAACAGTTAAAAAAATAATAATTACAAAAATACATAAAAAAGAAACCAATGTGTTACCTTTTTCTATTTTTTTCCCCAAAGCATTATCTTAATTAGGTATAAGGAAAATAATTGCTAAGAACCAAACTGGAAGCCTATGCTGCATCTCAGTTCAGTGAAGGAGGAGCCAACAACAACACATTTTCTACATTTCAAACATTTCAAAGCCCTTTGAAGGCACCACAACATACTGAATATTGAACTTATAAGACATAGGGGTTGCTTGTGTGTATTTGTGTATGTTTGACAGAGATAAAGCTGTTATAGAGCCCTGGTACGGGTATGTTGGGCCTTCGTGCCTGGTACACATATGTTGGGCCTTCGTGCAGGGACAAAGCCATTTTTGCAGTAGCACTTGAACGAGCCTATGGTGTTGACGCACCGGGCATTCTTGCATGGATTAACTCGGACCCCTGGTTCAGCACACTCATCAATATCTGAAAAGACAGAGAGGGAGAGAGAAAGAGGAAGGTGGTTTGAAACAAAACAGAGAGCTTGCCATCTGCCTGCGTATCTATTTACATATAAACAATGTTCCCTCCCCAAAAAATCGGAACAGGGCAAATGTTAGGTCTGCTGCGTGCAAACTTGAACTTGTGAAAATTCTGTGCAACGTTTGGCGCACGTTTACTGTGAACACTAAGGCTGTACCTGCTTTACGTTACAGTTATAACAGTGGCCAAGTAGGCTACTGTGACTACTTGATCATAATGTCGGCCATTCAGAGAGGCCTACCATACAAAAACAATGGAGAAAATGCATCCCATAACATTTTAACTAGCGGTTTCAAATAGCTGTTCTATCTTTCAGCCTATAGTAGCAGCCAATGTGTGGTGTTCAATGTAGGCCTACATTCTATGAGACTGTTTGAAAAAATATGCATGGCTTGACATTAACCTGTTTTCCACTAGGCTTTCAGACAAGGAGGTGACTGAAAACGTGTTGTTTAATGCAAGAACCCACTTTACAAAATAAAGTTTTTTATTATTCCCATACCATTCGAGAATCAGACAAATTATCCTACCCTCTGCCTATTGGCTACTTAGCTTATTCAAGCCAGTCTCAAAATACAACACTGCCCCTTTAAGAGAGAAAAAATGCTCTTTACCTGACTCGTTTTTCAAAGATGGCTAGAAATGCACACGTTTTGTGCTCTTGTACGAAGCAACCACTCCCCCATTGCTGATTATCTATAACAGGGCTAATAACTTACTAACTAGCAAAGAATATGAACAAATGTGTACACGTGGCTACATGCAGCTCTCGACTTTGATCTCTAAAACAAGTGTATCTACTCGTGACCACTCATGCTGTAAACACAGTCCAGTTCAAAGTGAATGGCACAGATCCATATATGGCAATTGTATATTTGCATATAGGGATACTGCAGTTCTGATTGGTCTGTAGAGTACAGGCTGAGTTGTGCCTGTCAATGCAATAGAATCCTACTCTGGTGCGTACTGCCTACAAGAACATCTCTTGCATAGTTAGTTTTGTTTCGGTATGTTGCATTGAATGTGGCTAATATTGTCAATTCCCACAGTAGAGGGAATCGTTTATAGTGCTAACTAAAGGGGAAAACTAGAAAGTTGAGTGAAGTTCAGTCTCATGCTTCTCTGCTCGGACTGATATTTCATCTGCGCTGCAGTCCTGGGCGCTGGCGCCCGCGCACAAACGCACACAGCTTAGAGGGAACATTGCATATAAAATCAACAACCAGATGTTCTTTTCAATGCTAAATAAAATTGCAGGCATGTCTGTTAAAACACTTGAACAAAGGACAACAGCTACAAATTCTACAGAGACACTTCTGTTCGGCAGAATTGATGAGCATCCAAATTGGCCTCCACCTAAAGATTGAGACGACTGAACTGAAGCTAAAATCCAAGCATTCGCCTTCACTCTCTAATCCAACACAAAGTTAAAGGGAAGCAGACAGAACAGGTGGATCGTCAACATACCTGTGCAGCGGGTGCGGGAGTGGTCCAGTCTAAAACCTGTGTTACACTCACACATAGTGCCCAGGTAGGAACGCACACAGCGACCATTGGCACAACTACACTCATCTGAGTCCTCTTCTGAGCTGTCCCCTTCTGAGCCAAAACAGGAAGAGAGAGAGAGAATGAAAGATACAGAGAAAATATTATTCAAGTGGTGTAACAGTAGAGGGTGTGCTCTGAGGTATATTTCAAAAGAAATTCAGAGTGTAATCAAATATATTACAGGCCTTACCAATACCTGGGTTGTAGTTGGCGAAAGCTGCCAGGAAATCTCCCTCACCATCAGACTCTGTCTCCAAGTGCATCTCACACAGCCGGTTAAAGATCCCTGAATGAGAGGAAGAATTAAGTTTTCTTAAAGGCCCAGTGCAGTCAAAATTCAGTTTTTCTGTGTTTTATATCATATTGTACAACAGCTGATGAAACTAACACTGGAAACGTATGAAAATTATGTATGTTATTTCCTGATAGTTGCTGGTTGTATGTACAATCTACACAGGACCTTCTAATCAGCATGTTTGCATGGGCGGTAGTTTCGGCTTTCCATGGTAACATCCCCATGCGGTAAATTGGTTAATAGACCAATAACAAAGAGAGTTCCAAACATCTCTGTCAATAACAAATAGTTTTCAATTTGCCTATCCCAACTCAGACCATTCCCAGACAGCCCTTTGCTAAAAAGCTATTTTTGTGGAAATCTGTTACAGTAATGTACTTAATTGTTACCCAGAAATGATTTGATATTGATATTAAAACAGATGCATTTGCCCTTTAATTTATTAGTATTAGACTATTTATGCTGATATGGGCAAAGCCGAAACTGGAGTGACCAGCAGACCAAAAACCAGTGAAAGAAATGGTGCTGGTGCCCACCGGAGTTTCTCTGGGGACAGGTCCTACACTCAGGGCCCCAGCCACGGCCATAGTGACAGCAGCACTCAGAGTAGGTGACAACCAAACCGTTCCTGGGTTGGCTGCAGATCAGGTCCTCATCCACCTGCAGGAAACACACGTCCTTATGGGCCGCTGTGCGGTCTGAGGTAGGGAAGGAGGGAGGGAGGGGGGAGGGGAGAGAGAGAGAGAGAGAGAGAGAGAGAGAGAGAGAGAGAGAGAGAGAGAGAGAGAGAGAGAGAGAGAGAGAGAGAGAGAGAGAGAGAAAAAACAAAGAAAGAGCGGAATCTTAAGTACGATTTAATCAAATAAAGAAGCCAATCTTTTCTCCTGCATTATACAAGCAGGCCAGATCCTGAAGCTTCTCATGACTTCTATGATTAAGCAAGTAATTACTCAGTATGTTAACAGCCAGCAGGTAGATATGAATATGTGATGAGGCCTAGCTTGAGGTGGTAGGGCTCAGAGCTATACCAGACCTCTGCTCGGCACATTCATTTACGGTCACACGTCACACACGAGGATGGAGCCATAAAGATCAGCTAGATACAATGACGTAAAAGCTGTATTGTCAACTCAAACTTGTGGGAGTTTACAGCAAAATGATTGAAAGAAAGTAACACAATCACAAGAGTAATGTCACAACAACGTCTCCAACATGTTACAACATCACATGTATCACAATAGTAAACGGTTTGGTTAAAAGGAGAAACATTGCTTTGGAGAAAGGAAGGTGCAGAAAATGCCACAAGCCATCTCATTTGCCTCCCTTTCATGTCTACTCCCTCACTGCTTCTCAGACACACAAGCAAGTGCACACAATAAAGGATGAAGTGATGAAGTGTTTTCCTGTGACTATGCAAGCTTAGTGGGACAACCACGGAAACGGAGAAATGTACAACAGAGATCACACTGCATCTATAGAACTGAGATCACGTTGACTAACTCAAGTCTCGTGATCTCCCTCACTAAACTGAGAGTGTGTTTCTATAGAAACAAGCAAGAGGGGGAGTGGTGAGCCTGTGCATAGGGTCATTATTGGGGAGAGGGGGCTCAAAGGGGGAGGAGTTAAAAAAGAGTAGCAGGAGTGGCAGGTGTACAGGTAAGCCAAAACTCAGGTGAGCTAAGCACTGATTGGTCAGGCTCAGGTGAGCTGAGCGCCGATTGGTTATACCCACCGTCATAGACACACTGTTTGAGCGCTGCGCTGAAGGTGAGGGGCTGGGTACATATACAGTGAAAGGAGCCGGGCGTGTTCACACACCTCCCATTCTTACAGTACGAGGGGTCCTGGCACTCATTGATATCTGCAAGGGCACCACAGACACCACAGACACGGTTACACAACCTACGGACGGACGGACACCAGCCTGGGGCCAGCTCACAGCTTAAAGTGACGTTGAACAGGCCTGCAGGCAGATCGCTACGTTACACTGCTTCCTGAGAGCATGCAGAGTGTTTGGGTGTCTATAGGTACAACAGTGAACACTGATCCTTACAGTGAACACGGGCCAGGAAGTGGCTATAGGACCAGGGTTGTGTTTGAGTTTATCTCTGATGTATGTGACAGACATGAGGTTATGTAAATGTCAGAGCGGGTGAGGCTGAAGGGGCAGGTCTGGCTGATTAGTAGTGTTAGACTGGAACTAACATTAAAAAACATTCTCTCATTCAACCTTCAGACACACCACTGAGAACCAACCCACTGTGAACTAGGCTACCCAGCCTCGCTCACACCACCCCATCTCGCAATCATCCATCCCGAGATTCCTGAGCCCACCTCCTGCCCTGCTAAGGACAGCAGTACCCTCTCCTCCACTCACCAGCCTGCTCCTCTGGGGTCACACAGCTGTTGCGGTCCGTGGCCAGGATCCAGGGGGGAGAGCAGATGCAGTAGTAGGACCCAGGGGTGTCCACACAGTGGCCATTCTTACAGTTCAATGAGTCCTGGCACTCATCCACACCTGCAACAACACAAACACACTGCTGACTTATCACCAGTCCTCTTCTATGGCCTGTCCTGCACCTCCCTGTGTGTGTGGATGCGGGTACAGTATGTACAGTAGAGGGCTCTAGCCAGATCTCACCTGCCACAGTGGGGATGACACACTTCTTATTGGAGGCTTCATAGATCCAGGGGGACTTACAGGTGCAGTAGTAGGAGCCTCTGGTGTTCTTACACTGACCGTTGGTACACAGAGACTCGTCGTGGCACTCATTCACATCTGAGGAGGAGACACATTACCATAGAGGATCTGTGACTAAATGGGATATCTGATGTGTATTAATATGTAATAATACATCGGTGTGTTTTGGTGCAGGCCTGCGAGGGGTGGGTCCCTGTGGTTACCGATGCACTCCAGTAGGTTGCTGTCGTAGTAGAAGCCCTGTTGGCAGTAGCATTCATAGCCAGGCTGTGTGTTCATACAGCGGCCCTCCTTACAGATCTCATTGGAGAACAGCACACACTCATCGATATCTGTACACAGAGGGACAGGAACACAGATCTCAACACAAACAAACTCCCCCGGAGTACAAATACTGTCATATAAAGGAATGCTGTAAATCAGACAACAGCAAACCTACAGTGTTGGGTTGAGGTTGTGTAGCTACTCACCTCTATGGACAGACAGGCCGTACTCAGTCACTCCCTCCTCATGGTAGAAACCTCGGCCCACTGGACACAGGGAGTGGAACTCAGCTGCTTGAGGGAAAAACAGGAAGTCAATTAAACAATGTACCTATCACACTTGACCTATTCACTTAATTTGCCTGCTTCAAGGTGATCAATGAATGACATTGAACAGCTCAAATAAGTGAACTGACCCCCCAGCCCACTTGATGGTTTGTTAAACTAGTGTGAATGTTGTTGGGCCAGGGGTTAAAGCCTAAGGAAAATCAGATGACTGAAACTTCACGCGATCTCAGATCGATTGTCTGGGGGCCAAGTTAACCTCCCCATTCATGAATGACTTTTCCAGCAGCTACAGTAGGGCTCACACCGCTGTCTGAATTGAGCGCCGCTGTGGTGCTCATTATAGACTATTTCCTTCCCTTCATCGGAACATCGGAGTGTCATCAACAATCATGTATGTCAGTTCAGTGCACACAGCTAACAGAGAAAATAAAATATTTGAGAATATATTTATTTGAGAATATATTTATTTGGGAATATATTTTGTAGATAAGACATGATTCTGTCTGTATTAGACTGTGTCATCTCAGCTCCTTTAACCCCTGTGTTGGGCCTGAGGTACGTACATGAGTGGTAGACAGGGCAGGGGTAGATCTCACAGTGGTCCCCCCAGCCCACGCCGATGGAGCAGCAGCACTCCTGCTTGGTGACGTTGGTGGCCAGGACACTGTCACAGAACACTGTGTCATCCAGGTTCAGGTAACACTCCTTCTTATCTTCCACGGCCACCTCAATCTCTGGAGGGGAAGGGGGCAGAGAGGAAATAGATTGGAGTGTGTGTGTGTGTGTGTGTGTGTGTGTGTGTGTGTGTGTGTGTGTGTGTGTGTGTGTGTGTGTGTGTGTGTGTGTGTGTGTGTGTGTGTGTGTGTGTGTGTGTGTGTGTGTGTGTGTGTGTGTGTGTGTGTGTGTGTGTGTGTGTGGAATATAGCTATACAGAGAGAGGGGTGAGAAGATATCAGTAATCTTACCCTCACAGCTGTGCTTGTCCTCAGACAGGATGAAGCCGTCTTTGCACACACACACATAGGAGCCCTGTCTGTTCTCACACACACCATGCGGCTGACACAGACCCCTGTCTGTCGCACACTCATCTATGTCTGGGTGGGAGAGAGCGAGAGGGAGAATGTGTTACAAACATCTGTTACAATCCTCATGAGTTCCATTAAGCTTGACTTATGACAGTTTCCACTGGTTACAAAGCTCAACTGCCAGAATGGTTAACACTAATGATTTACAGTCCCCAGTCAAAAGTTTGGACACACCTACTCATTCAAGGGTTTTTATTTAATTTATTTTTTTATTCTACATTGTAGAATAATAGTGAAGACATCAAAACTATGAAATAACACATATGGAATCATGCAGTAGCCAAAGACGTGTTAAACAAATCAAAATATATTTGATATTTCATATATTTCAAAATAGCCACCCTTTGCCTTGATGACAGCTTTGCACACTCTTGGTATTCTCTCAACCAGCTTCATGAGGTAGTCAGCTGGAATGCAATTCAATTAACAGGTGTGCTTTGTTAAAAGTTATTTGTGGAATTTCGTTCCTTCTTAATGCGTTTGAGCCAATCAGTTGTGTTGTGACACAGTAGGGGTGGTATAGAGAATATAGCCCTATTTGGTAAAAGACCAAGTCTCTACTATGGCAAGAACAGCTCAAATAAGCAATAAGAAATTACAGTCCATCATTAATTTAAGACATGAAGGCCAGTCAATGCGGAAAATTTCAGG
Source organism: Salvelinus alpinus (assembly GCF_045679555.1). NCBI lineage: Eukaryota > Metazoa > Chordata > Actinopteri > Salmoniformes > Salmonidae > Salvelinus > Salvelinus alpinus. Next base: position 11,653,945 of record NC_092098.1, on the reverse strand, counting down.
AACTTTTAAAGTTTCTTCAAGTGTAAAAACCATCAAGCGCTATGATGAAACTGGCTCAAAAGACCCAGAGTCACCTCTGCTGCAGAGGGTAAGTTCATTAGAGTTAACTGCACCTCAGATTGCAGCCCAAATAAATGCTTCACAAAGTTCAATAACAGACATCTCAACATCAACTGTTCAGAGGAGAACACTGCGTGAATCAGGCCTTCATGGTAGAATTGCTACCAATAAACCACTACTAAAGGACACCAATAATAAGAAGAGACTTGCTTAGGCCAAGAAACACGAGCTACATTGGACCGGTGGAAATCTGTCCTTTGGTCTGATGAGTCCAAATTTGAGATTTTTGGTTCCAACCGCTTTGTGAGACACAGAGTAGGTGAATGGATGTGTGGTTTCCACCGTGAAGCATGGAGGAGGGGGTGTGATGGTGTGGGGGTGCTTTGCTGGTGACACTGTCAGTGATTTATTTAGAATTCAAGGCACACTTAACCAGCATGGCTACCACAGCATTCTGCAGTGATACACCAGCCCATCTGGTTTGCGCTTAGTGGGACTATCATTTGTTTTCCAACAGGACAATCACCCAACACACCTCCAGACTGTGTAAGGGCTATTTGACCAAGAAGGAGATTGATGGAGTTCTGCATCAGATGACCTGGCCTCCACAATCACCTGACCTCAACCCAATTGAGATGGTTTGGGATGAGTTAGACCGCAGAGGGAAGTAAAAGCAGCCAACAAGTGCTCAGCATATGTAAGAACTCCTTCAAGACTGTATGGAAAAGCATTCCAGGTGAAACTGGTTGAGAGAATACCAAGAGTGTGCAAAGCTGTCATCAAGGCAAAAGGTGGCTACTTTGAAGAATCTAAAATATAAAATATAATTTGATTAACACTTTTTTATTTACTACATGATTCCATATGTGTTATTTCACAGTTTTGACATCTTCACTATTATTCTACAATGTAGAAAATAGTTTAAAAAAAGAAAACCCTTGAATGAGTAGGTGTGTCCAAACTTTTGACTGCTACTTTATCTCCCTGAAACTAATGGAGAGGGTGGAGACGGACTGACCTTGGCACCTCCGACCTCCGACCAGCATGTAACCCTTCTGACATTCACAGCGGTAGGATCCCATGCTGTTGATACAGCGCCCCCTCTGGCAGTTAGAGGGACGCTCACATTCATTTATATCTGAGGGAGGAAAAGAGACAATCAAACAGCGGCCATGTGTTTGATCACCAGCTCTATACAGTGGACCATGGGCAGCATACCCAATAGGCAAAGCTCCCCTTAAAGTAAATTGAATTAAATTAGCCAAAAATATATAATTACTCCTGTCCATACAGAAATAAATAAAACCATTCAAAATACTACACCAGAGAGTATGATTTAGCCAAAGAGAATTTGTTTCTTTAAAATGTTTTAAATCACAAGGGCATAGCCTATAATCAAGAAGCCCGCAATTTGGGAGGGTTATACGATTGAGTTATATTAATAACCTAACCTTACTTATGACTACCCAATCTCTGTACTTATCACACTAGGAATATCTTGCTTTCGTCTGCAAATGTGATGATAGACGCATGCAATGCATTATCATAAAGGAAAAGGTTCATGGTAAACAAATAGCTTCTGCAAATCGGAAACTCACGCGCTGCCTATGCAGTGAGCATATTACTTATACTTCACTGGTAGTGTACTAATGTTGTTAACGTTTCCATGACGCTGTAGTGAGTAGTAACAAGTAGCTCCTGCCTTCACAATGGCTGCCCTCCTGAGTACGCTGGTATCCTGGGTAGCACTGGCACTGGAAGGAGCCTTCCGTGTTGACACAGCGCCCGTTGGCACACAGTCTGTCATCCTCACACTCGTCAATGTCTGGAGGGGAAAGAGGAGGAGACACATGCAGCCTGTCAATAGAATACCCGCATACCCATTCGGGTAATAAGATCACGTTACTGGTCAATTGCACACAAGGTCCAACTGAAATTTGACTTCCGCTTTTAACCCGACCCATCCGAAAGACACATGCATTCACAGAATGCAGAAATGTAATTTTTTTTCCATTCTTTGAATGTTTTTAATTAGGTGGGCCTGGTTTGGGAGAGGTGCAGGGGAGCCCGAGGAGCTGTTGGAGTTAAGTGCCTTGTTCAATGGCACAACGGCAGGAAATTGCATCTAGGATTTGATACCAGCAACCCTCCGGTTGCGAGCTCACTTCCCGACAGATTTTTCCCGCCATTCACGGATATCGAACTGGCAACCGTCTGGTTGCTGGCCAACTGGCAACCGTCTGGTTGCTGGCTCGCCTCTCTAACCGCTAGGCTACCTAGTTCTCTTTTTTCAATATTGTGCAGAAATACTGGTAACCACTACAGCACTGCAAGTCTGCAAGCATAAAATAGTGTCTGTGCAGCATTAAGAGATATTATATTTAACATTAATCAGTGCACTGACCTCTGCAGCCTTTGCTGTCTGCTGCTGGGAGGAAGCCCTCGTTACAGAGGCAGCGGTAGGTTCCTGGGAGGTTCTCACAGCGCCCGTTGGGACACACACCGCGCTTCTGGCACTCATTGACATCTAGTGGAGAGGTGGAGGGGTTGCAGGGGGTAGGGGTGGAAACAATCAGTCATACAGAGGAATACCAGCTCTGGACTGGCCCAGTGCCTGTTGTCATCCTGCCTGCTGGCCCTGTGTGTCTGGGACAGACTCCCTATGGCTGATTTATTGACTATGACTGATCAAATCCATTCTCTACATCACACACAGCTCTGAATAGTGAATGCCTTCAATGTCATGGTTCAGACAAAACTAACTGGGGAAGATCAACATATTGAATGTACAGATTCAATATTCTAATTGCTGATTTGCCTTGCTTTCCCTGTTGCCATTAGACTATCCTCTTTAGTAAAGCCAACTATGGTGGATTGGCCACTAGGGGGCAACACATCAGCAAACATAATGGCGCAAGTTAGAAAAGGTATAACAACAGTGAGATAGACAGTTCTAGGTAATGAAAAGAGTTGATTGGTGTGCGTTCTCTTCAGTATGCATACGTGAAGTTACTGGGTCTCACCGTAGCAGACCCCACCCTGGGCCTGGTGACCAGGTAAGCAGGGAACACACTCGTAGGAGCCTGGTGTGTTCTCACACTGGTCATTGGGACAACTGTTGGGGTCCAGACACTCATTTATATCTGAGGCATTAGAAGACATGAGACAAACACAGACACCCATAAACATTATTAAACCAATGCGGACACACATACATATACGTACACACACTGCACACACAAAGAAATATGAGGGCAGCAGATGCCGCTCTTACCTTCACATGCTGGCTGGCGTTGTGACTTGCTCCTGAAGCCTTTGTGACACTCACACTTGTAGGACCCTGGCAGATTAACACACTGACCCCCCTGCCCACAGATGTCCGGCTTGGAGCACTCATTCACATCTAAAGATAAGATCAAAACACACTCATGCAAAATCCCAAGTGACAACGTGATGACTAAAAGATAACATTTGAACAATTGAACCCACACCACACCACTCACCTATACACCTGAGCTTCCCATGGTACACCAGGAGCTTGTAGCCATGGAGACAGCGGCAGCGGTAGGAGCCTTCTGTGTTGATGCAGATTCCTCTGCTGTGGCCACATGGCTCAGCGTCACATTCATCATCATCTGGCAGAGAGGGATAACTTAGAAGTTTAGGGAATTCAGAGATTACAACTCCATTAGAGAATTAACACCCAAGTTCAATTGTGACTCATTTCTTAAAACTAGGCATATGTCACACATCACTACTTCACAAGAGAGGCATTTGAACGTAAACATTTATTTTTAATCAAAATGTGTTTATTGGCAGAAATGCCTTCTGAAACATGTGAACTTTCATGTGCCTTAATAACAAACTTGTATGCCATCTGTAAATATGAATAAAATTGTTAAATTACAAGCCTAGTTGGTTTAGCCACGGAAAAAGGCTGGAACCTTCCCGCTAGCCATGATTGACTGAGATAATGGATGGGCTGGACATGCCGAGAGATGAGTTTGGATTGGTCTACCATGTAGAACGCTTCTGTCTATAACAAAGGGCTGCTCAGTATGTGTAGGTAATCCTTTCTAACCCTGTTTTTTTTTTTTTTTAAGATAACGAATTACTGCAAAACTGTGGAAATCAGTGGAATGCCCGGTGGAAGCAGAGTATGATAGCTAAGGAGATGGAGAAAATTCTGGCGTTTGATTGCAAATATGTGGAGGGAGTCGAAAAGAGAACACACAAAAGGCTGTTGTATAAAACACTTGTCTCCAGATTACATATTCAAATTAAGGGCAACGATGGCATCCGTAACAGAGAGGGAGAAGCGTTCATCCATGTATATGGGTAAAAGAGTCTAGCTAGCTACATTTTCAGACAATATACATTTCTAATTTTGTCAGAAAGCCATTTTCATTGCAAGTTAATTTACTTAATATCCATCCCGGATCCGGGATCCTCCTCATCAAAAAAGCTGACTAGCATAGCCTAGCCTAACGGGACAGGGATATCATATAATATAATTTCATGAAATCACAAGTCCAATACAGCAAATGAAAGATAAACATCTTGTGAATCCAGCCATCATTTACGATTTTAAAAATGTTTTACAGCGAAAACACAATATGTATTTCTATTAGCTAACCACAATAGCCAAACACACAACCGCATATTTTCACCATGTTTACTACATGATTCCATATGTGTTATTTCATTGTTCTGATGTCTTCACTATTATTCTACAATGTAGAAAATTTTTCAAAATTAAGAAAAACCCTGGAGTGTGTAGGTGTGTCCAAACTTTTGACTGGTACTGTATTTTCCCATTGTTCCTCAACTGTAGTGTATGAGTCTGAGTCTCTACCTTTATCCAAAGTCAAAAACACAATTTTGCTACATAAGACCGAATCAAGCCCGTCGGTCACAATTGAACTATTTGGATACAGAGTGCCTACATGGCTCTGGTCAAAATCTTTACCCAGTAAATCCCTCCCATCCCTTTGGCCATTCCCCTGTCCTGTCCCTTGACTTACCCACACAGGCGTTCCTCTGAGGGTGGAGCCGGTAGCCAGCATAACACTCACATTTGTAGCCAGTGTGCACGTTGACACACTCCCCATGGCCACAGAGGTTCCTGTTCAGCCTGCACTCATCTGTCTCTGCTGTGGGGAGGGGGCACACAGTAATCTACCTAAGACAGTTGATCTCTGTACTGTACATCCCATCATGGAGACAACAACATTGCAGCTGTAGGCTGAGAGTTAATAGGCTGATAATAGTTTTGATTGGACTGTGTAGTGGAACTCACGTGAGACCTGCGTCTGTGCCACCTCCAGGGGGTCACTGCCTGGGTTCAACCTGATGATGGGCGGAGGGGTGGGCTTGGTGATGATCACTTTGGGACCAACCAGAGAAACAGACAGACCCAAATCAAGGCCCCATGTCTCCCTGGATATCAACAGGTTTCCCTAACAAAAAGGTCTCTCTTGACCTTAGTAGGACTTCCTGAATGAATAAATAATAAAGGAATGAGAGGCGTACCAGGTACACGGGGGCCATGGGTGCTGATGGGAGACAGCTGCATGGGTGTGGTTGTCTCTGGAGGCTCCTCCTACAGGACAGGGCAAAGAGACACAGTGGTGTAAAGTACTTGAGTAAAAATACTTTAAAGTACTACTTAAATAGTTTTTGGGGGGTATCTGTACTTTACTTCACTATTTATATTTTTGACTACTTTTACTTTTACTTGACTACATTCCTTATGAAAATATTGTACTTTTTACTCCATACATTTTCCTTGACACCCAAAAGTACTCGTTACATTTTGAATGCTTAGCAGGACAGGAAAACAGTCAAATTCACACAGTTGTCAAACGAACATCCCTGGTCATCCTTACTGCCTCTGATCAAGCGGACTCACTAAACACACATGCTTCATTTGTAAAATTATGTCTGAATGTTGGAGTGCTGGTGGATTCCGTAAATTAAAAAAACAAGAAAATGGTTCCATCTGGTTATCTTAATATAAGGAATTTTTTATTATTTTAACTTTTACTTTTTATACTTAGGTATATTTTAAATCAAATACTTTTAGACTTTTACTCAAAGAGAATTTTACTGTGTGACATTTACTTGAGTCATTTTCTATTAAGGTATCTTTATTTTTACTCAAAAATGACAGTTTGTTATTTTTTCCACCACTGTAGAGACACAGGCCTGTCTAAGAGGAGCTGCAAACTCACAGTCTCTCACACAATGAATGGTGCCTAAAGAAAAACAGTTTCTTACCGGGTGCTTGACTTCTGAAAAAGAGAACACACAGAGAAAAACAGGTCAAAATGCTGAATAATTATTTACAGATGATGAATTTAGTCACTTTATCCCTATATGTACATATTACCTCAATTCCCTCGACTAACCTGTACCGCAGCACATTGATTTGGTACCGGTACCGGCAGTATATACTGCAGAGCCTCATTTTTGTTATTGTGTCACTTTTTTTACTTTAGTAAATATTTTCTTAAAATTGCACTGTTGGTTAAGGGCTTGTAAGTAAGCATTTCACGGTAAGGTCTACACCTGTTGTATTCGGCACATGTGACAAATAACATTTGATTTGATTTTTAAGCACTCTAAAGTCCCAGTAATTTGGAGGCATCCCCAATAGCCCGACTGCACTCTCAAAAAATCTTAGCAATAGCATCGTTCTAAGCGACTAAGTGAATCCAGAATGAAGTACATCTGTTGGCAGGCGGACAAAGGTAATCATGTCCACCCTTCATCTACTTTCTGGGGGAAGCCACAGTGACTCACTGTCTTTCTTCTTGTCAGGCTTGAGGGGGACCTGCTCCAGGCTGGAGTGGATCTGAGGTGGGAACGCCACCGTCTCCCGGACACTATGGAGGAAGTAGCCCTTCCCTGCTGGACAAATCTTACTGAAGGAGGCTAACGGACCAGGGAGAGAGGAATGGAGGTGGAAAAACAAGAGGGGATGAGATGATACAGCATCTGACCTGTCAAATATTAGAAACCGAGCCCCACTCTCCTACTCTAGCATCCCACTGACCCGTGCCGTCTTGGGGACACCTCTCACAGTTGGAGCCCCAGGCCTTGCCCACGGTGCAGCAGCACATCTCCTGGGACAGGGACGTGGGTAGGGCGTGCTCACAGCGACCCGCCTCTGTTGCTATGAGGAAGCACTGGCCCTGCTCCACCGGAGAAGGAGACTCTGACAGCCAGGACCAATCAGAAGAGAGCAAAACACAACAGAGGTTGGAGTTAGGACATTAGGCTTACAGAAGAGGTCACTAAGGGTAGTGCTGTTTCTTGAAGGGAAAATCATATGACATTTCGGTTATTTCAGATGTGGCATTTTATATAATGGACATAAGGGATGTGTGAAAATACTGGACTAACTATTGGGACAGAAAAGGCTAGCTTTGATGACAGCTTTGTGGATGTGAAACATATTCAGCTCGTCTACCTATCAGGCGCTGAGGTCACACCTTGACCTCTCCACTGCCAACAAATGAAAACCCCACAACAATTCATCTTCACATACATGTGAGGAGAGGATGTATAGTGTATAGTGCTGCTGCTACTGAAAGCGATATGGCTGTGCTGAGTGAATGCAGAGTTGTGTGGAGAGCAGGTCTGCCTGGAGGAGGTTCTGAGTCTCACCCACACATCTGGTCCTGTCCAGGGTGAAGCCAGGCTTACAGGCACACAGGAAACTACCCTGGGTGTTCAGGCATTCTCCGTTCTGACACACCCCATGCATGGTGCACTCGTTGATGTCTTAAGGGTGAGAGACAAAGAAAGAGTGGGGGACAGAGAGAACGTGAGGAGTGGCTTTTTTCTCCTCACATCAGTGAAGCAAATGGGCAAAGATTTACACTCATACCGGGCATACCAAATGCGTACCAAACAAAATGTGGTGAAACTTGTGTAAATGATCTATTGTTTGATACATCCTCCTGATGTGCGTTGAATCAGTCAGGGGAGAGGCAGTATGTTCATGCTACCTTGACAGTGGGTGCTGTTGAGTCTCTTATAGCCCTGAGGGCAGGTGGAACCATAGTCTTCTATGATGGTCTGCAGCTTCACCCCAGGATCTGAGGGTAAGGCAGAGAAGGGGGGGGATGAAAAGGGGAGAGAATGGAAGAATGAGAGAGGAAGGGGAGACTACACACAGCTCATCAACGAAAATAAAATAATGTCTCATAAAATGTCTGAGAATCTGAGAAGAAAGACAGGCCTGAACTAAACCATTAAGTAATGGATCAGGCCTACGTCAGAATGATCCTATTCTGTTTCTAATAGCAGTAGCGTCTGTGGTCATTGCTTCCAGTTAGTCATACACTAGTGAAAGGGAATACCTAGTCAGTTGCACAACTGAATGCATTCAACCAAAAATGTGTGTTCCGCATTAACTCAACTCCTCTGAATCAGAGAGGTGCGGGGGGCTGCCTTAATCGACATCCAAGTCGTCGGCAACCGGGGGGCAGTTGTTGTTGGGGGTTATCTGCCTTGCTCAAGGGCAGAATATCAGATTTTTTTCCACTTTACCATCTCAAGGATTCAAACCAGCGACCCTTCGGCTACTGGCCAAATGCTCTTAACTGCTAGGCTACCTGCTGCCCTGGACTAAATAGCTAATTTAGCTGTTCCTTGTTCAGTCTGAACACACTGTCAGTATAGGCAGCGTGACAGTAAATGTGTGGGATTCCACGGGACAGAGATATGTGTATAGATGAGACACGTTGGATCAGAGCCCGGGTTTGAGAGATTACAGGTATCCAAGCATGAGTATGACCCAAGGAGTACTAAGAGAGGGGAAATAAAAGAGGGGTGAGCGACCAAGTGAAACTCCTCTTCATCTGGGAGAAAGAGAGATTCAACAGAAGGAATCAAATGATGATAGAACAAATAGTGGCCTCTGAGTGATTTTTCCTCCAGGCAGAAAAATTGAAAGAATGCTTTTGTGGGAAACTGTGGGAGCATCGCGTTCCAGAATACCTTTCAAAAATAGATGGAAGAAAAGTACAACTTTTAAAAAAGTTCATGCTTCCAAAGAAAAGCCCAGAATCATATTTTCCACTTGTTGCTTTTGTCTGTTCATTCGCAGAAGACATGTCTCATGAAAACAATACAACGTTCCTTCAACGTTACCAGAAAAGAGACGAGAAGAATGCCAGACAGGGATCCTGCTGCCCCACGTTTAAAGATGAACCATAACTATCCTTTTCTTACAAAGGTTTCTTTGTCTGACTCACAACTGAGGAATGGAGTAATAGAAAAATGGAAAAAGGTAAATTGGCCAAGATTTTCATGGGGCGCAGCTTGAAATTCAATTTTCGGCAATTCGATGACAGTATTCCACTGGCCTGGCACAGGGGAAGACACGTAACTGCAGAGTTTTTTTCTCTCTCGCTCTCTCGCACTCACTTGCACACTTACACACACACACACACACAGACACACACACAAACTCACACATATACACACACATGCATACACACTTACACAAACATAGACATACAGAAATTGCTTGCGTTAATGCAGGCTCATTATTTCATAAGCTGGGAATGAATTATTGGCGTGGACGCTTGGTGTTTCTGGCTCCATAAACAAATGACTTAATGCGTATAACAGCAGAGATCGAGATCAGATGGACATCTGCCAAGGAGTTAGATTATAAACAATGGAAGCTCAGTTGTCACACCTGGCAGATAATAATCACTATACATGACAGATAATCACTCTACATGACAGATAATAATCACTATACATGACAGATAATAATCACTCTACATGACAGATAATAATCACTCTACATGACAGATAATAATCACTATACATGACAGATAATAATCACTATACATGACAGATAATAATCACTATACATGACAGATAATCACTCTACATGACAGATAATCACTCTACATGACAGATAATAATCACTATACATGACAGATAATAATCACTATACATGACAGATAATAATCACTATACATGATAGATAATAATCACTATACATGACAGATATGCAGTTAGAGATGTAGGATAGAAGATCACAAATGAAAGAATGGCAGATCACCAGTAGTCTAGAAAGGACACACACACACACACACACACTTACACTTAAGCAAGTCAAGAATTCCATTCTGAGGCATTTGTTACTCACATGGTAGCTTGGGACATTTATAACATTTGTTTTGTCCCCAAGAGTTCCCGACACTTCCACAGCAGTCCTCCTGATTGGTCAGTACAGGGAGAGGGGTACTGCTACACTGAAGCACATGGCGTGAGAGAGAGAAGGAAAGAGGGAAATGCACACAATGGCGTTTGAAAAACCATAATACACTTATTGTATGTAAAGTGACAATCACTATGTTGATATGGTGGTGTAACTCACAGCTTGTTTGGGCGTGGTCTCCTGGAAGCACCGCCCCCTGGGTTTGTGAGTCTGAGTGGTCAAGCGTGTCACGGTTTTATGAGGGGGCTTTGAATCCGATTGGTCGAGAGGATGGATGACAACGGATGTGTCGTGTGCGTGGTGGACACGGACATTGAACTGCACTGAAAATAGAGAACAATAGAGCGAGAGAGAGAGAGAGAGAAAGAGAAAGAGTGCCGCGAGTGAGAGAGAGTAGCAGAGAGAAGGTAGACGCCAAGAAAGACAGGGAGAGACAAACACATGGGAGATTACATGAATATGATTCCAGTTCTTTACCATGCCACCCAAAACAAACTGCTATATGGGCACAGGCATTGATATATACAGCAATATGACTGTGGTTTCAGTGCCCACAGTTTGCCATGATGGGTACCTTCTGATGAGTGGTGGCCTGCCCCCTGTGCCAGGGGAAGGGTGAACACAGAGTGGGTCTGTGTCAGCTGTGGCCGCCCCATGGCCGCCTGCTCTCCCTGGCTCTGGCCGTCTGGCAGCACTGACAGCGTGTAGACGGGTTGCTTGTTGCCCCGCGCCGCCTGGGCCTCAGGCATCTGCCGGAGCGGGAACTGGCACAGGCGACCAGTAAAACCTGGCGGGCACAGGCAGTGGGTCCGCGAGCTGCACGCCCCTCCATTCATGCAGGTCAGTGGACACACAACTAAAGAGACAGGGAGAGAGAAAGAGGCGTAAAACACATCACCAAGACATGAGGAGAGGAAAAACATGTACACATGGTGAACATCATCAACATAATGTAATGTTGTGCTTTTTTTCATTTGGAACATTATTTTAAACAGAGAACAGTTGGGACTTTTATAATAGCAGTACCATAGTTCCTGTAGAAAATAAACATGTCATCCCCCACAAATGATGGTGGACAATCAGTGCAATTTTGTAAATCCCAGATCTCTATGGCAAGACGCATCATTCACCCAAGTTTCGTAAAAATTGGACCAGTGAGGGTGGCGCACAATTGTCCCAGCGTCGCCCGGGTTCGGGGAGGGTTTGGCCGGGGCGGGCTTTACTTGGCTCATCGCGCTCTAGCGACTCCTTGTGGTGGGCCGGGCGCCTGCAGGCTGACTTCGGTCGTCAGTTGGACAGTGTTTCCTCTGACACGTCGGTGCGGCTGGCTTCCGGGTTAAGTGGCCGGGTGTTAAGAAGCGCGATTTGGCGTGCCATGTTTCGAAGGACGCATGACTCAACCTTTGCCTATCCCAAGCCCATTGGGAATCTCGGCGATGACACGAGATCGTAATTGTATATCACGCAATTGGGGAGAAAAAGAGGATAAAAAATAATAAATAGCACCAGTGGTGTCAGAGATATTACGTATAATTAATGTATGTACAGTTGATTACTATAGCACCTCCCTTGGGCCAATCAGTGTAATTTTCCAAATGAAGGATTTTTATGGCAAGACGCATCAAGACACACAATTCACACATACTTTTTGTCAAAATCAGACCAGTGGTGTCTGAGATATTGCATGGATTAGCTAGACTCACATCCCTGAGCATGTGTGCCAAATCTCAGGACTCTGAGTAAAACAAATCAAGAGATATAAACATGTGCCCATTATAATGTCAATGTGTGGTCGATATGAATGTTCTTGCATATGTTGAGTCTTGACAGTGCTTGCAACATGTGTACCAAATTTAGATTTATATGCATTTATGTGCCAGACCACACCCACGTGAATGTTTATTGGTCAATACCGGCCATATTGTTTTAGGTACTACTCTGGAAAAGATTGCTTTGAGAGAGCTTTGTCCATAGATGCCACGTATCAGGTTCCGTACAGATTGGTCATTCGATGCCAGAAGAGTAGCATTTAAAGTTTTTTTCACAATATTCAAAATGGCGGAAAATCCATCATGGCAGACCTTATGGGTCCCTGAGGCAAATGGGTTCCTTGTGAGGAGAGGGACCTACAGTATGTACCGAATTTCATGACTTTAGGTCAAACGGGGTGAGAGGCGTGACCTTTCAAAGTGTGCATTTTCAATCTCTTAATATAGCGCCACCATCTGGCCAATCAGTGTATTTTTGTAAATGCCGGACCTCTATGGCAAGACACATCATTCACCCAAGTTTCGTCAAAATCAGGCCAGTGTTGTCTGAGATATCGCACGTGACTACCGTATGAATGTCCTAACGGACGGAGACAGATCCAGAGCAGGCCAGAGCAGAACACTAATACAAATGATGGCTTTTTACTGAGATTTGGAAAATATTTTAAACCACAAGAGCTCTGCTTAAAGAAAGAGCTTCATGCCATATATACCGCTCTGTAGGTTTCCCTTTGTGTTTACTTTTATAGTAGCCACTTTTCTCCCTAAAAAGGAGAATCAGATGAAACAGTGGGAGCCAAGATCTGGGAGCTAGGAGTACATACCAGACTGAGACGTTCAGTATAAAGAATGCAATCAAAACTTAATTCAAGATATGCTGTGCTAAGATATGCTGCAATACATGCCGTAATAACACACATAGTTCAATAGACATACAACAAAGTGCGCAATAAAATGTTGAAACGTATTAATCAATGACTAATATGTTGTGTACTTTCTCTGTCCCATAATGGGGCCATGAAATGAAGCAGAAGTTGAAGCTCAGTGGTTTGGATGTCTTGCCCTGCAGTCTAGCATAGCAGTATCACGGCAGTGGGAGTCCCACGGCAGGAAGAGAGAGAGCGAGATAGAGAGAGAGAGAGACGACTCGGCACGTCTGACTGACACGGAGACCCACCCAGTGGTTGAGAAGAGGCCTCTTCGTGTTACCCGCCCCGCGGAGCAGAGCTCCGCACACTGAAGCAATTAGGCCTGGACTGCCTCGGAGTCTAGGCCGCTGTGTAATGACGGGACTAGATCACCTCAAACACAGCGGGGACATCTTTAAACCAATGAGAGTCAAGGAAAAGAGCAACTGGAGAAATCACAGCCATAATGAAATGACACGAGGCTGTGCAGCTTATGTTTAAATGTGTAGTGGGATAGGCTGGGCTGTTCTGACGCAGCCTGCACTGCCTGCACCATAATTAAACTTGACAGTGGTCTTTAACCATACACCCAAAACAGGCAGCTACACGCAGCAGCAGGTTAATGGGGAGGCTCACAGATAGCAGGGGAAAACCTGTATAGCAAATCCAGCTGGAGAAGGACTTCCCTTCCCCGTGCACAGCTCTCCAGACATCTATTGTGTCTGGTGACTTTTTGTCTCAGTAGAGAAAGCTGGAAAGACGGAGAGAGAAAGCGGAGAAAGCTGTTGGGAATGGAGAATTGGGATGAGAACACAGAGAAAGAGACGGAGAAAGAAAGACAGGGGCGTAGCCTCCTTCCAACCCCGGTTATACAACTTCAACCCACAGAGACCATAGAGACAACATAGGAAAAGTCTGGTAAGGCTTGGGGAGAGGGCCCGTCTGGCAGAGAAGCAGTTCTCAGAGAGAGCAGAGCAGACCCTCTGACGGGGAACTGGAGCTCACTGCATTCACACACACACAAACTCCATGGCCAACAACAGGATGGGGTTCTATGAAGAAGAAAATAACACAGCCCTTAGGTACAGTTAGTCAAAATGATACCTTTGTCAACGTGAACATGTTGCACACATGCCTTGAAGCAGACTGTACATAAACTGTGGATAAAATAAAATAAAATCTGGTGAATGCGCCTTTCTTTTGATGTTTCGAATTAACCCCAGCATGGGGCTTCACAACAGAGACTACAGCACATAGCTGTCTGCCATTTCTAGCACACCTCTTGCTGTGTGCTTGTATTTACAACGTTCATCCCTTCCCCACAGATTAGCTAGTTGGGTGGAGTACTGGTGCTTAGCATGACAGGCTAAACACATATCTTATGAGGTAGAGAGGGTGGACCTCCAAGTCCACTAATCAGACTACACCACACTGACTGGACCAGGCGGCCAGTTCTCAGACTGCTTCTCTGACAGTTAATAGGAGGGATTTAAACTCGACTCTCCTCCACATCTGCTTCCTCTATCTAAACCCAGGACAGGGCAGTTTGAGAGACCTGGGTGTAATGCACATGGACTAATGCTTTCTGCAGACTGTGCTTGAGTGAGTGAGATGATCGTGGGACTGTTATGATCCAGTCATGATAATATGTGTTCTACTGCATCCTTGAATTATGAAACCCAACTGGGCACAAAAAGTCTGCCGATGGGAAATTCTCCCACTCTGTTGAGTGGGTAGCAGGCCGTCAGAATGGCCTAGAATAGATCATCTGAAACACTAAAGCCACCCAGCTATAGAATCACTCCAACAAATGCTTGGTGCTATCTAGGCTATATTATACAGTGCTATATATTATAAAGCACTTCTATGAAACCCATGATCCCAATATGGATATCAATTCTCAGTCACCACCATTAATACTGATGCCCAAAATGTAATTATGCTCACATCTCACTTTCACATTATACAATTTTATTGGCATGTCTTAAGAAATAGATTTCATACTCAAAATTGGGTCACATGTGTTCCAAACCGTAGTCAAAGGGGAAATATTTTTCCTATCCAGCATGTGCTGGAACCGAAAGAGAGAAAAGAGAGGGGGAGAGAGGGAGGAAGAAAGGAACAAATGTTGGCTTTAAAGCTCTTCTCGACATAGTGATTTATGTGAGGAGTGAGAGCTCGTTCCTCATAATGCCATGATTTAGACCAGTGGTATTCAAAATCGGGGTAATTGCGGTGGGGTCTCCAAAATTGTTTTTTATATACTGTGTATTCGGAAAGTATTCAGAGATGTTTCTACAACTTGGGTCCACCTGTGGTAAATTAAATTGATTGGACATGATTTGGAAAGGTACACACCAGCTTATATAAGGTCCCACAGTTGAAATTGCATGTCAGAGCAAAAACCAGGAATTGTCCGTAGAGCTCCGAGACAAGATTGTGTTGAGGCACAGATCTGGGGAAGGGTACCAAAACATTTCTGCAGCATTGAAGGTAACCAAGAACACAGTGGCCTTCATCATTAAATGGAAGAAGTTTGGAACCACCAAGACTCTTCCTAGAGCTGGCCGCCTGGCCAAACTGAGCAATCGGAGAAGGGCCTTGGTCAGGGAGGTGACCAAGAACCCAATGGTCACTCTGACAGAGATCCAGAGTTCCTCTGTGGAGATGGGAGAACCTTACAGAAGGACAACCATCTCTGCAGCACTCCACCAATCAGGCCTTTATGGTAGAGGGGCCAGACGGAAGCCACTCCTCAGTAAAAGGCACATGATAGCCTGCTTTGGCACCTAAAAGACTCTCAGACCATGAGAAACAGCGACGCACCCCATCCAACCTGACAGAGCTTGAGAGGATCTGCAGAGAAGAATGGGAGAAACTCCCCAAATACAGTTGTGCCAAGCTTATAGCGTCATACCCAAGAAAACTTGAGGCTGTAATCGCTGGCAAATGTGCTTTAACAAAGTGCTGAGTAAAGGGTCTGAATACTTATGTAAATGTAATATTTCAGTTAATTTTATTTTATACATTTTCAAACATTTCTAAAAACCAGTTTTTGCTTTGTCATTATGGGGTATTGTGTGTAGATTGATGAGGGGGAAAAAACGATTTAATCAATTTAATCCATAAGGCTGGAACGTAATAACATTTGGAAAAAGTCAAGGGGTCTGCATACTTTCCGAATGCACTAAATATATATATGTATTTGTTGATGTAAAAATCTAAATTGACCAATTTTACGGTTTTGTCATTAGATTTGGGGTGGGGTGAGGTCCTAAGAAATTATTGGGGGGAAAATGGTGTCCCCAGAAATTCTGGCAGGAAAAAATGGGGTCTCCACTGAAAAAGTTGATTTTGACTGAAACCGACAGTGTGTAGGAGATAGACAGGCCAGTGGAGGCACAACAAAAACAGAGAGAGAGAAAGAAAGATGGATATGGAGAGAAAGAGAGAGTGGGGGGGTGAGAGAGCACGAGAGAGAAGAGGAGAGGTAGGGAGGAGTGGAGAGAGGGGGAGAGTGTGTAAGAAAGAGAAGTAGAATAGAGAAGGTGCAATGGAAAAAGCATCAGAGGGATCCAAATTAATCTGTTATTTCTTCTTCAGATTCAGAGGGACTTTTTTTCAGAAATACATACCTGTCATTCTTCAACTGTAGCGTGAGCAAGCTGAGACAACTATACACACACATGTGCTTTACACACACTGACACATTACCACAGATTTGGCACAAAAACACAGAGCTATACATACCATGCTGTACATATACAGAAAGTCTGACACACCAACACACACACTTTGGAATGTTTAATTATGTTATTATTTCAGACCAACTACTGGCTGCTAGGTTTTATTACAACCACCCATGTTTGAGAGCGACAGGGTGGAAGAGTTTAATCCAAGGATAATATTTCAACAATAGGCCTTACTAACTCAAGACTTGAGCAATGATCTGACCTATGTCCAATGCCAAACCTAGACTCACGTTTCTACACTCCAGGTTGAATAAGGACCATTCTATTTCATTTTCAGTAATCCAAAGCCCCAGGAGCAACAATAGGTTCAACTAAGTCCCCGTTCAAATCAAACCTAGCTGAAGAGATGACAACTCACAGCTCTCTACTATCACTGCATCACAGTTCATACAGCACATCTAAAACCAGCAAGACTCATACTTCCCCCAGACCTCAACAGTAACTTTAGTGGGGGGAATCTCCTGCCTGTCTGTGCACTGTGGGCAGAGGGAGGTGGGGGAGGGTGTGTGTGTTTCAGGGGTGCCCTCTGCGTGCCCCTGGGGTTTTGCTCTGACTGTGGCCACCCACCCACTTCTGTCAGTCTAGAGATGATGCAGCAGCAGCCTGGTTACCTCCCCCTACAGCCTCCCATCCAACCACAGCCGCTCCCTCCCAACTCAAATATTCCCCGCTCAAAATGATCAAATTATAGTTTAACGCTCCAGTTCAACAGCTAGTCTACGTACGGTGAGCTGTTCGTCTGATATCTTACATTTATTCGAAGATCATTCTGAATATGTCAGTGGGTCAGTGACGGCCTGCCAGCTTCTCATGGCTTAACAAATATTTAAAGTGATCATGAGATTATGATTGTATGCCTTAAAAAGTATGGCGCTATAGAGGAGGGAGTATTTGCTAAACCATCAGAAAATGATATTAAGTACATTTTTTCCTTCGGTACTACTATCACAGTATTAGGCTAGTATTACAGTATTAAGCTAGTATTACAGTATTATACTGCTGTTACAGTAAGCCGGTAAGCTACACAACCCACGTCAAATCAATCCATTTTCATCTCTTCATTCCCACAAAAAAATACCATCAAAAGGACAATGACAAAAACAACATCACACCACAATAACAATCACCACCACTACCACTACCACCACTATTAAAAGGGCATGATTACAATAATGGGAGGCACAGCGTCTTATGACGCTCTTGCCTTCACGGTCAGTAGAAAAAGCAAGAAACCACATCCCCAAATATGCCTGCTTTAAACTGGCGCTGTGAGACCGCATACCACATACACAGAGTGGACTATGGACTGGGCCAGACTTCTGTAGCCATGCCCATAGCCCAGAGTAAATGACATAATCACTGGCTTTTTAAAAACACAGGCCTGAGAAAGTCTGCCGACTAGCAGGCCACCTGGGAGTAAGGGCCTCTGCATACTGAACGGACTCTAGATACTCATATTGTACCCCTGCATCCCCTCAACCCCCTGCATCCACCCCAGATCGCTTGGCAAGGAGGGATGCAGCCCTCCAAACAGTGCCTGTTCCAACGCTCAACACACATAGAACATTTGCAGTCACTAAATGATTGCTGTCTTTAACAGTCGACTGGCACAAAATGATCTAGCAGAAATCTTGCCTGAATAAGACGCTGGGGTTTGATCAACTTTTATTTTAGTCCACTTCATTAACCCCACCCCCTTTTTTTGTAAAGCAAAATGATCTAGAACGCTTATTTTGATGTAAAAATAAACAATATCTACGCAGATCACTTCTAACGTGACATATCATTAGCATTAATCTGGTGTGAGACCACGATATTGCACTGTCTGTCTGATTATGTATAATTGCCCAAACCCATCCCTCCAATCCCTGCTCAATGGGCATATTATGACATGTCATGGAGGTATGTAAGGTTATTTCTAAGGCCAGAGGTAGGCATGAACCCAGTGTAACCTGGCAACCCCCTGCACCAGAGCTATTTAACGTCTGTGGACAGAGAGAGAGGGAGACAGAATGTTGGCACCAGCTTTGGGTAAGTGATGTCATGTAATCACTGGTCTAATCTGTCCTGTAGTATATCAGCAGGCCAGGTAGAGGGAGGAACGCTGACAGTACACCCAGCAGAGCTGATGTGAGCTATCTGCCCAGGCCCGGTGACGATGCGATGGCACACCCCTCAGGGGAGGTATGGGTCTGTAGTGGCTCAGGGCGTCTCAGGGCCTTCTCCCCCTGTCCTGGCAGCAGCACTGTTATTCTGTATTTACCTTGGCTAATGGCTGTGTGGCTCCAGAGATCTGGTCGGGGGGTGCAGTTACACAGTCTCACAGTGCTCACATTCCACTAGCCAGCTTTAAATAACTGCTCCCTTTCTCCCCCACCCTAAGCAAATGGGAGGAAAGCGTGTTAAACATGGCAGGCCAGGCTAGCTCCTCCTATATTAGCCTCAAATGTGAGACGGCCTCCTTCCTGACACACACACTGTGTTCCCTCATCACTTTCAAAAATGACCTCTAATTGGTGTTTTGTTTTTGGAGCTTCAGCTGCCAAAAACAATTTGCCTCGCACTGTTTTTCCTTCTTCTCAACCTGCACCGAAGTGTTGACTTGAATAGAGCCAGTGACAGGACAGGAATAGCCCTCAGAGGAGGAACCTGATTCCATTAAAAATCCCAGTTAAGATCCCCAAATAAACTGGACTGTCGATCTACATTGCCTGTGACCTTAACTAACCTGAGATATTTGCCCTCCATACGAGAGCAGCCTAAACCATGCACGCAGAAACATTACAACACAGCCTTGAGGGAAGGCTGATGACATGGCACCAAACACACACACATACACACACAAAGTGTGAATCCCCCTCTCTGTGGCCTTGGGAGAGACTGACAGAGAGTGTGTGTGAGTAAAGCTCTGCTTAGACTCACCTCTGGGCAAAGCCAAGCCTGCGGCACACTGTGGAGTGGTGCAGGTTTCTGGGTTGCCCATGTTTACTACAGCACCCATAACTTGGCATCAGAGGAGGAAGTGAGTGAGTGTGGGGAAGGACTCTTAGAGGGAAACTAAAGTGTGTCTCTAAACAGGAACAACAAGCCCTGGGCAGCTCCAGTTCGTTTTGTTTTGCTGACTTCTCTTTTACCTTTCATTCTCCTCTGACCCGTACCTCTGACCCGTACCTCTAACCTGTACCTCTGACCCTTACCTCTGACCCGTACCTCTGACCAATACCCAGGGAAACCCCAAATAAATCACTGCAATAATGATTGGGTTTGAATGACTCATTAAACGCATATGTTGTGCATGATCACATTGGTCATTTCACATTCTCACATGACCTCCGTCCTGAGTCACGGAGAGATAGACATGAGCCAGATGTACTGCAGTAGGATGGAGGGAGAAGGCCATCAGGAACTGAACACAGGGGGAGTGACATAGGACATTCTAGAGAGACAGAAGTCAGCTCAGCCTCAACAGTAAGGATGGGAATGTTGCTGAGGTTAGAGGGTCCACCACTTCCCTGCATATCAAAGTTGGAGGAAACCTGGGTCCCAGATACAGATAGAGATACAGAGTGATTGGGCTGAATGAGACAGCAGGTTTAGTTTAGGATACAGACAGATACAGAGTGAGAGTGACTGAGAAGCAGAAGCAGGTCCAGAAGAGTTGGAGAGCAGCTGCTGCCGTTCTGCTGAGGTTGATGGGTGGAAAGCCTGCGCGGTAACAACCTTTGAGGAGAAGAAAGGCTGCGTCCTCCGTCCCTCACCCAAACAGAGCTGTGTGCAGTCAAACTGGGGGAACAGGCTCAGAACTACCGTGGGTAAATACTGCAGGGACGGTGGGGGTGGGAGGAATGTCTATCAAGATTCCCATTCCCAATCTCTTAAGTCATACATCCAGAGTGCTGCTTCAGTCTGACCTGCACAACCCAGCTCAACCTCTGACTGTGTTGAGACATTTAAAATTTAAAATTATAATATTTTTATTTTTTATAATAACCGTTATTTAACTAGGCAAGTCCATTAACAAAAAAATCTTATTTACAATGGCGGCCTACACCAGCCAAACCCGGACCAATTGTGCGCCGCCCTATGGGACTCCCAATCACAGCCAGTTGTGATACAGCCTGGATTTGAACTCGGGTGTTTGTAGTGACACCTCAAGCATTGAGATGCAGTGCCTTAGACCACTGCGCTACTCGGGAGCCCAACACAGAACAATGCCTGCCTGATCCAAAGACCAACTGCCGACTGACTCTTTTCATCTGTAGAACCTGCCGGAAACTAAACATATAACAGTATCTCAACATACAGCACATGCCATCTCTGATATGAATATAGGATTTATCTTTCATATGTAATTTGAGTATGACAAGAGATAATGCTGAGAAATACAAGCTTAAATTTATTTAGCTAGGTTTATTTGGCAACTCTGCCATTCTAGTTTATTTTCACATACTACAGCTTGTAAATCCAAAGGCCATCATCCAGTGCAGACGGGAGTCTGTGTAACCTAGCTGTCTCTCAGCTGATTTATCCCTGGAACTGTAAGTGTAGCAGTAACAGCAAAAGTAGCAGTAACAGTAGCAGTAGCTAATCCCTCTCTAGCCCTGCAGGATTCCCCACGCTGTCTGTCAGAGGGCTGGGGGGGTAGCCAGTCCTGCTTTACCAGGGATACATACATAGAATCCACAGAACAGAATGAAGACGTCCTGGTGATTCTATTTCTAAGCATAAATCCTCCCCTTAAGGAGGAACGTCCAGTCTCACCTCCGATCACCTGGTGACGAGAGGAGAAGTGCCCAAACCACTGGACTTCCTGAACATGACATCTTAGTCATACACTTCAGACAGTAGCGTAACAGAAGTATTAAGAGAATGAGCACAGAATGAGGATGGAAAAGGGTCGCTTGTTTATATAATAAACCACTGTTGCGGTTGACTGGTTTGTGTCAATTCTCATTTAGCAGAGATTACAAAAAATGTAATCCTGCTTCAAAATATCTGTTTATGTTACCATGTCAGAATCTGTTCAATACTATTCCAAATCTTCAACTGAACAAAAAAATCCAGGATGGAAATGTACCTACTGTAATATATAGCAATAGCTATGTAATAGCTGTGAGGCCAACCTGGCAAACCCGCTGAGGCCCAGTAGATTTCCCTGAAACTCACCAAGCCTTATTTATTAATTTTCTCAAAATATCCTACAACAGCTTTAACAACATTGCTCTTGTGAAGAGTTTAAGAAAGGCAAGCTTGAATCATTAGGCAGAAAATGACGGCATTTGGAAGTGAACTGCTTCACGGCAAGGTTCTGGCATGTCTGCTCAGTCTAGGCCTCAGCCTTGCTGTGGTGCTGACGTCACCGCCACTCATATATGGAAAAGTGTTAATATTGCTGTCGTTGACCGCGGCCATTTTAACATGCTAGAGAGAAAATTCCACATGTCCATAGAGTACACTGTCCACACACACTTCTGGTTTGCCAAAAGCTGACACTGGCTCAAGTTGCACTCTGTAGCCCCTGCCAGACAAACCCAAACAACTGCACGAAAGCCTGGTTAAATGCAGCTTACAGTACGTACAATACCAGACACAGGGCCGTTTGTACGCTAGTTTGATTCTCCAGACCAAATGTTCAGATTACACAAAATGAACAATCCTGTGTTGCACTGTAATTACAGCTGGAGTATGTAAGGAGGGACATTTTGATGGTTTTGTGATCAAAGGGTGAGCAAGTTCATTCACAGTGCAGAGGAAGAGAGTTTCTTATGACAAAAACGCATTAGGTAATTTATGAATATGCTGTAGTTCTGTAATGTGCTGTAGTTCTGTAATGAAGGGCTGGTGGGAGAAAAAGCGTAGGGACTTCACATTTCACAAGAAGTTCCAAAACAAAATCTGTACGACAACCTTACGACAGTAAACTGGCATTACAGTAATCTAAACATTGGGAAAATATGTGTAAATGTATAGGACATGTGTGGGCCTAAGTGAATGTGAATGTTGCTCGAACTCCCTTGACCACAGAGCCCCACAGCCGACACTTTAAGGACGGCCTCTGCATGCATTTCCATAAATGTAGCTCTCACAGTGACTGAATCAGTTCCCTCGTTTATTACTGCAGTTTATTTTTGGGTTCCTGTTCGCATTCTAAAGCAAATCTTAGTCTGCCTTAATAAGGGGTTTGAGGGGAAATCAAATCACACTAAAATAACCCTGGGCTCCACACAGATCAACATAGAAGTGGACATCCCCTCATCACAACTAAGGAAAAAACAGAGCAAATAACTACAGTGCTCTTTCAAAACAGAGGCAATATTTTTTTACATCTATTTATTTTTTTACCAGTATTGTGTTTTAAAAGCACACTTGCTAGTTTACATTTTAATGATCTACTGTGATGGATCACAGGATAGCAGCAGTTGTTAGCCTCATTAAATACACTGAGTGTACAAAACAAAGAGGAACACCTTCCTAATATTGAGTTGCACCCCTGTTCCTCTCAGAACAGCCTCAATTATTCGGGGCATGGACTCTACAAGGTGTCGAAGCGTTCCACAGGGATGATGGCACCATGTTGACTCCAATGCTTCCCACAGTTGTGTCAAGTTGACTGGATGGTGGACCATTCTTGATACACACAGGAAATTGTCGAGCGTGAAAAACCCAGCAGCATTGCGATTCTTGACACACTCAAACCAGTGCGCATGGCACCTACTACCATACCCCGTTCAAAGGCACGATCAAACAGGGAAATGGTTCCAATTGTTGTTCAATCATTCATTTTCCCATAGGGGATTTTAGAAACACTTAAAATAAGGGCTGTGTTTCATGTAGGCTTACCCTGGCATGACGTTTTGACAACCGTGTAAATCTCTCTAGGACAAGGTGACTCTTATCAATATATTCGCCTGTATTTACCCCCAGCAAATGAAATGCTAATTAGCTGCTAATGTGGCTATGATAAAGAACTACAAAGGCCATTATGATATGGACGTGACTGCCAAATCAAGGTAAAGGTAAGAATCTCTGAATGAACTATCTAATGTTAGCTAAATGTATTAATTAATAAAATGGCTTTCTTTAAATGTACCTGTTAGCAAAAGTGCCAGGTAGAGCTGACGTGCAGGAGCTTGCAGGGATTTGTAGTCTTGCATGATGTCTACTTTGATGCTAATTAGCATGTTCGAATCTGAGAGTAAATAGAGCCAAATATATTGATAAAAGTCACCTTGTCCGAGAGATTTACATGGTTATCAAAACGTCACGCCAGGGTAAGCCTACACAAAACACAGCCCTTATTTTGACTGTTTTTAAAATCCCCTATGGGAAAAATGAATGATGGAAAAACGATTGGAACCATTTTCCTGTTGGACCGCTAGGTTTTATGGGTATTATGAAACCTCCACTGTGGGGCCCTATTGTCTCAAAGCTTAAAACATATTATTTAACCTGTCTCCTCCCCTTCATCTACACTGATTGAAGTGTATTTAACAGCTGACATCAATAAGGGCTCATAGCTTTAACTTGGTCAGTCTGTCACAGAAAGAGCAGATGTTCCTAATTTTTTGTACACTCAGTGTATTTATTGTGTCTGACAACTGCTGCTAGCCTGTGATCCATCATAGTAGATAATTCAAATGTAAACTGGCAAGGGTGCTTTTAAAACACAATACTGGTAAAATTGTTAGCATTGTGAGAGTGTGTTGACTGAACGGCTGCTGGTCGCAGCTTTATACTGGGCAGTGTGAGAGGGAACAGTAAACTCTAGCAGATAAAACTCAACTTTCATTTTATGTGATGTTGGAACTCCAGTCCGCCCACACTAGTCGTAAATCGTGGAGTTGAGTTTAGTTGGCTAAGTAAACTCCGGTGTAGGCTCCGGAATGTAAACGGTATAGGCCCAGGAGCCGTGCTTTACCACATTTTATCTGACACTGTTCAGAACGACTAAACTCATGCCAGCCAGACAATGTGGACAAGAGATTAGAGAAGGGGGGAAATCTGAAGAATGCCAATGAGCCATTGAGCAATGCAATGGTAATTTGGATTCTGATGATTAAGGACTATGGGTCCATGTGTATTTTCTTCCCTACAAGGACTGATATTGTTCATGGATTAGAATTTTAAAAGCAGCATAATTAGGTCAGGGTAAACAACATCATCTTTATTTCTGTAAAGAAAATAAAAGCATTATTGTTTATCATCGCATCACCACTCACCCACTCTGAATCCAGGCCCTGTGAGAGTATCCGCTGACTGTCCGTTCTCGCCTATCAGTGTGGTATTGTTGCCCTGCTCACAAGTGTCCTGGCACTGGCCTTTTAAACAAATCCTCTTGCAGATGAGAGGGGCGATGACCACTTTGAAGCGCTCCCGGGTGGATGCGCGCTCTGCGCACCAGGCCAGCCTCTGGACACCCAGCCAGATTACGAGCAGATGGGAAATGATCAGAGAATGCATCCTGGCATCCTTCACCGCCGTGCGCAAAGAGAAGGGGGCATTCACGGTGGCAAAACGTAATGCTGTTAAAGACTGTTCAGAACAAAACACCAAGGGACTCTTTATTCCTTTCACGCGAACCCTGACAACAGCCGACTAACTCCCGGAGGTATTCCAAAATGTTGATTATAAAGGTACCTCATACAACGAAAAAAGTGCTGAGAAAACTTCAGTGGTGTACTGCTTCCTTCCTGCCCTTTAAAACAGTCAATTTCAGTCTCCCCGCATATAAAAATGATTAATTCCGAACAGTAAAATGTATGGCATTTTTATTTTAACTAAAATACAGGACCCAAAAGTTACCGAGAGAACTTTCTCATTTCCCTACCCGCTTTCTCGCTCTCCTTTCTCCCTGCTGTTGCTTGGATGGTTACTGTGTGCGTATCTGGGTTTGGGAAAGAAGGGAGGAGAGAGGGAGAGGGAGCCAAGCCAATCCTCTCCAGAAAGAGCTGGCAGCAGGCCAGGCAGCGCAGGAGCTAAGCTGAAAGTGGTTTCGTTGTTGGTTATTTCTCCTAACACCCCCTAACCAAGGAACGATAATGGCACAGCTGTGCGACACGCTCTGGAAAACACCTCCAAATCAAGTGTGAATGCCAACTGTGCGAAACAGCTCTCCAGTCAGAGGAATGTAGAGCATCATATGGCTTACAGTTACAGTTGTGGGAGGAAAAGAGGTGCCTGTTGACAAAACTCAATTTACAAAAAAACAATCATTAGCTCTCCTAATTTAAGCCTATCTCAAATCTAGACTATTAAATAAATGACCAATATTGGTATAGATGTGACACCACACAACGACTGGGTGAGAAAGTAACAGCACCAAATCCAGCTATCCAATCAAAGTATATCGCTTGTTACTGTATTCAGTAGTGAAATATAAAGACAGTATGACATAACAACAGAGCATTACCACATTCTCCCCTTCACTTACAGACCACACACCCACACCACTGACCTTCACAATCAGTCAGAGGTGTACAGGTGGGGTCAGGAATGTCATCCGGTGAGTTCATGTGATGGGCCAGAAAGAGAAAGGGAGAGTTGCGGAGAGGGTTGAGTCACTTCCTCTACAAAAAAAGTATGAATATTTACTTTCAGTCGCTAAGGAAATGACTGCATGGGCCTGGAGAGTTCACAGGCTGCACTTACATTTCTCTGCCTGTGCTTCTCTCCCTCACAGTGACATCCACTGCCAAGACAGACACTTGCACAAAACACACTCACATGCAAACTCACAATCGAATAAAACAACCACTCACAGAAGCGTACAAAAATAGAAGCCAGTCGAGCTGTAGCACACCTACTCAAGCACATTCACTCACACCACAAACACACAAACTAGACAAAGACAGCTGTTGTCCACTGCCTCCCTCCCCAACTAAACTAATACCCAACTCAGAGCCCAGTCCTGCTTTTTACATTAGAACAGGAGAGGTACTTACAGACTAGACTGATGAGAAATGGAGAGTCAGGAATACAATAACACAATCAGGATACTGCCACCTGCACGTAGAGCGGACAGAAGACTATCAAAGGTCTGATTTCTGACTGCCACTCATGACAAGACTGAGGGAGTCACAGCTATAGAAAGAAGGGGTGGTGGGGTATGTCATTGCCTAATGTCTTTAGCCCCATGGAGGACAAAGGAATTCCAGATATTATAAATTGCCCCCTTTGTAAACTCATTGGTTATGTATTACTTACAGACCAAGTAGTAAGGCAATTGTGACTGTCATTACAACCCATATTCATCGCGTAAGATAGCAGTGAATGCCAGAACACCACCAGACTGGGTCAGTGGTACCAGTGGGACAGACTGTAAGACCACAGGGCTGTGGCAAGGTGGAGGCTGTGGGCTTACAGACATCACTGAGGTCAGCACTGGCATTTCAGTGGGACTGGGTAAACAAGGAGGGACTGCTGAGCCTAAGTCTGAGGAGGCATGGAAGTGTTTGGCTGTGATTTTCTATTTATCTAACCTTTATATGCTACTGGTTTTCCATGGGCCTGATTATGTTAAATATGGTGCTTCTCCAGTCATATCCTGTGACCCAGTCTACTAGCATGTCATCAATGTTTATGACGAGGGCCCTTTGGAAAAAGCAGGGAGTGTGTGGCTGTTTTTTGTGTGCATGAGACCGTCAATATAATCAATCCATAGGGGAGACGGGGGGGCTGCGTGTGTGTGTGTCATTGTAAGTAGTCTGTGGGTGAGGGTGTGTCAGCCCGGTCATATCCGTCAGGGAGGGGAGCAGGGTCACCACTTTAGTTGCATGTGTGGAAAACGAGAGTGGATCAGAAATAAAGGGCCGCCCGCCACCACAACACCAGTCTGACCACACCAGAGAGACCACAGGACGCTGTGTTCAAGTCTGCCTCTGTTAACCAGGAACATCTTACATTTAATGTGCCCGAGCTCCACTGTTGACTTGAAATTGTTCCACCACTAATCCTCATAAACATTGTGGAAAACAGAGTATATTGCAAGCTCAAGCCCTCACAGCAAGATCAATAAATATTATCTGGTTGATTACATACAATAACTAAAAAGGTGACAATATCAACAAAGGCCCTTTAATAGGTAACATTAAGACAAAGTAACTTTATGCATCAGATGGGTCAAAATACATTTTCAACACAGGAGGACAAGTAATAACAAAATCATGTTCTTTAACATTTCATACCAAATTCTTAGCAGGAAGAAAAATATAACAATTTGTTCAATATTGACGTGCAAAAATAACCACTGAATGCTGTACATGACCCTGTTACCTTGGGTCCAGAGAACCCACTATGCATGCTGGATGTAACTCCAGCATTTTAAAGAATATTTTCAATATTGTCAACGGTAATGCACATTTTCCATAATTGCAGATGGACCAAGTCTGTTTCACAAGGATCATACACTGGGAAAGAGATTGACAGCTTTAAAAGGCAGAAACTAGAAGTGTGCTCTGATCAGACAGACACCCCTTCAGATAAAGATAGCTCCCCTTTTCTATCTGAATGGGCCAATCAATACCAGAAAGAATTGGGAACAATTGCAAGTGATTACATATTTACATTACATAGTGGCATTAATAGTTAAAGGAACATTCAGCAATATGACATGACTATAATCAGCAACTTCTGACAAAGAGAGTAGGACACAGCTATCACGTTGCATGAAAAAGGAGGGATTTCCCAACTGGTACATATATGCAGTTGTTTATCAGTATGTGTGGGGTAGGTGCTAGTAAGGCCTTCCAGTCTCTCTGAAGTTGCAGTTGTTTATGGTAACGTCACAATGATGAATCTCAGTTTAACGTCACCATGGCGGTGGCACTAATAGTAGTTAACTGTTAATTTGGACATGTTTTTTTATTTATTTAACTAGGCAAGTCAGTTAAGAACAAATGCTTATTTACAATGACGGCCTACCGGGGAACAGCGAGCAGAACGACAGATTTTTACTTTGTCAACTCAGCGATTCAATCCAGCAACCTTTCGGTTACTGGCCCAACGCGCTAACCACTAGGCCACCTGCATATAACTCCATTCCGTCTCAAAATACATACGACGAGCCCCTTAAAGGATTTGTATTTCCAGCAGCCACATGGCTGTTACACACTAAAGCTGTGTTCGAATACCCATACTAACATACTGTACACTACAAGTTCATTTTAGTATACTGTAAACGAACAGTATCCATTCAGTTGAGCATACTAGCGCTTCTCCTGTCTACCGGACGTTGCTGCTTGCTAGCATAACAAATTGCTAACTTGACATCTTAAGACTTCCTTAACAATTTCCATTGAGAACGCACAATTACTAGCACTTAGCTATGCTATGAATGACGTGAATAATCAAGTCAATAAACGTTGGGTAGTTAGTTAGATAACATACAGTTAATATACCGGCAAGTTCGATGTATTATTACCAACTAACTTTAGGTAGGTAGCTAACATAGTGGAACATTCAAGCAACTGCTGTAATGCTATGCGGTTTGTAAGGCTAGCGTAGCTAACAAATTGTCAGCCAATATAACATGAAACGTAACTTATTTGAAAAGTCATTACCATATTACATTGGTCAACATTTTCTTAACATTTTTCATAATTAGTTAAAGCAATGAATTTGTATCCGCTCTCGTTGGACTTGGCTGCATATTTTCCGCCATTTTCTTCAAATCTGGGGCGGCAGGTAGCCTAGTGGTTAGAGCGTTGGACTAGTAACCAAAAGGTTGAAAGATCGAAGCACCTGAAGAAAGCAATTAACACACTGTTCCTAGGCCGTCATTGAAAATAAGAATTTGTTCTTAACTGAATTGCATAGTTAAATAAAGGTGAAAATGTTGTGAAGCCACACCCATTTTCTAAAAAATTGCATTATGGGCCCTATAAGCATGGAAATAGTGTCCACACGCTTGTATACTTCATATTTTGGCAAATGTAGTACGACATTCGGGAACTTTAGGTATACTAATTATATCCATACTATGAACAATAAGCATAATACATACTCAATTTATGTCACAAATAGTATGTTTAGCATGAGTATTCGAACACAGTTTAGGTAGGTTGTTGGGAGTTGTATAGGAAGGTCATTAGCAACGAGAGAAAGGGGGACATGATACATAGGTACATTTCATATTGTATAAAATACTTTCACATTTCTAAGATTATAAAGCACTAAAAGGATAGATGTGTCAGAGGGTCAGACAGGCAAATGAAGTGTCTCTGAAAAGAATAGGCTACCCTGGTCACTGGACAACACTAAGGATGTAGATAGACAGCCTGTTTCTCAGGAAAGGAATGGAGGCTTTCTCACACAGTACAGTAATGGAATAGGAAGACTCTTTTAACGTCATGTTCTAATGCTGTAGGCAGTAGACAGAAGGATGAGCCCATCCTACACACAGTCCACATCATCCCCTTCGGCTCCCCACTCATCAAACCTCATCTGAGGGGAGGGGGCAGCAGGGTGGAGGCTGTTGATGTTGTCCAGGGCTTCTGGGTCCGGGTCGTCTCCCACGCCTGCCTCCATGTGGCCAGACTCTTCACGGTGAGTGCGGACATGCTTGCGCAACGCCGCCGGCTCCTTGAAGGTGCGGTTGCAGAAAGGGCAGCTGCAGGGTTTCTCTCCGGTGTGGATGCGCTGGTGGTGCTTCAGGTGCTGCAGTCGGCTCAGACGCTTGCCACAGATGGCACACACGTAGGGCTTGTCACCAGTGTGGGTGCGCTGGTGCTTGCGCAGGCCGTCTAGGTGGCGGAAGATTTTAGGGCAATCAGAGCAGGAGTAGGGCTTCTCGCCGGTGTGAATCCGAAGGTGGGTTTTCAGGGCCCCGGACTCCCGGAAGCGGCGGCCACACACCCCACATGGGTAGGGCTTCTCTCCCGTGTGGATGCGGATGTGCTTCTTCAGGCTGGAGATGAGGCGGAAGGTCTTCCCACACTCTAGACAGTGGTGGGGGCGATCTGCGTCTGGGTCTCCTGGAGAGGTGGATGGTCCTGCTGTCCCTCCTGCCCTACCTGGGGACATGCTGTCACTTCCTACTGCTCCAGGGGACCTCAACACCGCTTTCTGTCCTGCCAGTCCCCCCTGAGCCGGACCAAAGGTAGCAGCACGTGGCCGCATGGGTTTTGGTTGGCGGAGAGAGTAGCTGCTGGAGCGTGATGACCCCTCCTGCTCCACCACATGGATGTATCCCAGATCATCCACATTCGGGGCAGTCTGGTCACCACCACCAGCACCCCCGGCACTCCTCAGCCCTGCCCCTCTACTGCAGGTCTGCCCTGGACCTGAACTTGGACCAGGCCCTTGCTCTTCTTTGATCTCAAACCTTGGTCCTACTGCTTGGGTCCCCTGCTGCTGCCGCCTCTCATCTGTTTAGTACAAAATAACAGAAAGGGATGTCAGAAGCACATAGACACTGCATGTTTCCATTCATTCCAAATGAGCTACAACAAATTGGTAATGATATTCTCCCTCTTTATATTAACATATAAACATTTGAATGCCTTATGACAAATAGGAATAATTTACCTGGCCGGCTGGGGTCAGAGCAGATGTTAGGTGTGTTGGCAGCATAGGAGTCCATAGAATGGTTGGTCACAGAGCCGTCTGATTGGATTGAGAGCTGACACATTTTATAGTCATCCCTGGAGTCATAAGCATGCAGAGACTCACTGAGAGAGCCACCCATCTCTAGGTCAACCCCGGAAACACACCGGCCGTCCGCACCGTTCACATTACGATTGCTCTGGCGATCCCTGTCCATAGCTGTGTTCATAGAGCCAATAGATGTGAGAGACGGGGAGAAAACCGACTGACCCATGGTCTGTGCACCGGGGAAAGGAATTTGCAACTGGTCGATTAACTTTTGGGCGCTGCTAAGACATTCCTGTAACGTCCTCAATTCCACTTTGAGTCTTTCGTTCTCCTGCTCCTTGTTAACCAGCTCTTGTTGGGTCTCGTTGAGTACAAGTACTACCTCGCCCAAGAGGGTATCCACAGCAGCGGTTAACGTGGTTTGAATGGTCGGGGCTAGACGTGTCTTCAGTGAGGATACAGTCATGTTGCCCTGGCATGCTTGGTGCCCATACTCAGCCTTCCCTACTTTACGATCATAACAAGGAGTAGTCCCAGATCTGTTTGGGGCGTTGATTATACTTTGTTTACGATTAGGACCACCGGTTGTGCTATTGACACTCAACGGAGAATCCACGCCGCTATTACAATTTCCTCGCCTGGATGCCATAGCTAGGTAGTTACTACGGTGACCAGCTAGCGCCGCCTGAGAATTACGCAACTTCAGTAGCTAGCAAATTCTTTGAACTAGCTATTAGTTAGTCAAACGTGAAAGAGAAGTAGCGAGCCTTTAGCAATCCTACCTACTTGTTACTATCATAGTGATAACAATGCGTCAACTTAGTTATTGACAAGTCAGCTAGCTAGCTCACTGACGTTAGTTAAGGCGGAAAAATTAACTAACGTTAGCTGGCTAGCTACGTTAGCAGGCAAGCTAACGTCAATTGTATCCGTAATGCTAGCTAGAAAGCAAAATATACTGACAGTGATGAATAAAAATGTTCTGGAAAATTCAGCAACATAAGTTTGTTATTACTATAACGTTATATTAAAAGCGTGTCTGAAGTAAACTTGCACTGTTATATAAAAGATAGTTATCCTCGTCGCAATGCCTAGAGCGGCTCGACGTCCATCTTCTAGGTAGCGTAGGGGCGTTTCACCGTCGCACATGAATGACGTACCACTGTTCTGGGGTGTAGTCATTATGCCGATTCTGTTGCAAAACGTTTCGTCTGTTGCAAAACGTTTTGAACAGAAACCGTTTACTCCAAACGGAAAACGCAAACGAGAGTTTCTATTAGAAGAAATATAAGGTAGGTCCCATAGAAATAAGAATACTATAAATACGAATATTCATATTTCTATAGTAGGTCCCTCCCCGTTTCGTCCCGTTTGGTTATTAAACGGTAAATCGTTTCCGTAATGAATACACCCCTGCATTTCTCGCTGATATGAAAGTCAGTTCCAAATGTTTCGAACATTGTATCGCACCCAAGGCGTATTTTCGTTTAGACGGAGCACTTGTCGGGGAGCAGGCATCAGACAGCTTCGTGAATAGACGTTATAATATGTCTTTTTTATTTCTATGAAGCCTTTATTTCAGCAGGGAGTCATGCTGAGACCACGGTCTCTTTCGCAGATGAGACCTGCATGAACACATCAATAAACAACAATTACACTATTTATTATTTTTAACCTTTATTTAACAATGCAGTTAAGTCAGTTAAGAACAAATTATTATTTTACAATGACGGCCTACCCCGTCCAAACCCTAACCCAGACATTGCTGGGCCAATTGTGCACCGTCCTATTGGACTCGCCAATCACAGCCGGTTGTGATACAGCCTGGAATCGAACCAAGGTCTGTAGTGACACCTCTAGCACTGAGATGCAGTGCCTTAGACTGCTACGCCACTCAGGAGCCCATACTATACATAGGCTATCTATACTGAGCAAAAATATAAACGCAACATGTAAAGTGTTGAACCCATGTTTCATGAGCTGAAATATAAGATCACAGAAATGTTCCATATGCACAAAAAGCTTGTCCCTGTTAGTGAGCATTTCTCCTTTGCCAAGATAATCCATCCACCTGACAGGTGTGGCATATCAAGAAGCTAATTAAACAGCATGATCATTACACAGGTGCACCTTGTGATGGGGACAATAAAAGGCCACTCTAAAATGTGTAGTTTTGTCACACAACCAAATACCACAAATGTCTCAAGTTTTGAGGGAGTGTGCAATTGCCATGCTGACTGCAGGAATGTCCACCAGAGCTGTTGCCAGAGCATTTAATTTTCATTTCTCTACCATAAGCCACCTCCAACTATAATATGTGAGCAGAGCTGGAGTGGAGCGTGCCCAATTTGACTGGAGCACAGAGTAAGATTCCCAAAGGCTGGAGCGTTGGCCTTCTCACCCGCTCCAATTATTAGCTCCAGTAGTGCTCACTTCACTAGCTCAGGGCATGCCTGGCCCAGCATGCATTTGTAGTCATCTTGTGTGCTGCTATAGCCCCTTGCTTTAGCTACTGTCATGGAGTTCACTAAATATTTTCATAAAGAAACTGATAAAACACACAGGTGCAAAATCAAGGTGACTTACAAAGATGAGGACCAAGAGCAAGAGAGGGAGTGTGGTGATGTAGTGTCCACAACTAAAGAATCATTGTGGAATCTGAAAAGACATATCCCGAAAGCATGACGGTGTACTTACTATGTGCACATCCTAAAAGAAAGGACTGAAGTGGGTAAATAACTAAGTGTGTCGTTGTAGCAAACTATTTATAAACTAAAAATCAGATCTCTTAAACATGTTGTTCATTTTTGTTCTATTATCTATACAATATGCAATAATTGATTTTGGCCCAATAAGCCTGTCATATTCCCATGTATGTTCAAGGAGCTTTCCGTTTTAAATTTGGGTTATTTTGCCTAAAAACCTTTAGGCCTACCTATAGAAAAATAAAAAACAACTGCATCTCTGCCCAGCCTGGCAAGAGAGGCCAAAAGGGTGTTAAGCATCCCCAGTGGCTCTGCAAGTGAGAAGAGGATATTCTCCGCTGCTGGCCTGCTCTCCAGGCACCATCGCATGAGCCTGAAGCCACAGACTGGCCAAACTACTGTTTCTAAAAATTAATTCAAGGCACTAATAAGACATTTTTTATTTAATTTATATTTAATTCTAAGTAAGTCACAGCCTATATTCACAATTTCAAATAAAATAAAATGTATCTTTATTCAAATACTTTTCATTGAAATCCATATGGTTTGGTTTCAATACTTCAAAACCAAATGGTAGGTCCAGGTAGTCACTAAAATAGATGAGTGTTGGTTTAAATTGGGATTTTAATGAATGGAGCAAATTTGGATCAGCAGTTTTTTTTCCTGTGAGCCCAAGTGGTTTTAGCGAAGCTGTTGGAAAGGACATGGAGCACTCCATGAGCGAAGAACTGGATTTCCTACCATGCAACTCCGCTCACATGCTCTGCCTCCAACATCATTTTAGAGAATTTGGCAGTACTTCCAAGTGGCCTCACAACCGCAGACCACGTGTAATGGGGGCTGAGGAGTATTTATGTCTGTAATAACACCCTTTTGCGGTGAAAAACTCATTCTGATTGGCTGGGCCTGGCTCCCCAGCGGGGGGGCCAATGCCCTCTCAGACCCACCCATAGCTGCGCCCCTGCCTAGTCATGTGAAATAAATAGATTAGGGCCTAATGAATTTATTTCTACTGACTGATTTGCTTATATGAATTGTAACTCAGTAAAATCGTATAAATTGTTGCATGTTGCGTTTGTATTTTTGTTCGGTGTATAATATACACATCAATTGCACAAAACACGAAAAGCAAAACACAATCATAGGAAACAAACAAATCTTCAGTAAAAAAGGCCCTTCAACATCCACCTGCAGTGCCCTACAGGCACCAACTCCACCAGCATTAAAGCAGCAATTAGCATTAGAAACAATAAGAAAGTCCATCCCCGCCCCTGTTTCTGTAAAACGCGGAGGAATGTGGCTGGAGAAATGCAACCACTCTCAAATTCATAGACAGAGCTATGGATGCAAGGACTGACCATCCATGATATCAAAATTATAGTTTAAACCATGTTTTGAGGCAATATATTGTTTGTTTACATTTACTTTGTTGACAAGCATTGGAGAAAAAAATACTTAATATTTTGGGTTTTGATAGGGTACTACAGTTGAACTAAGCTCATTGGGGCATTTATAAGTTATATTCTTAAAGGATCAATGGGTAGGCCTATATATAATTAATTTATAAGTCCAAAAATGGATGTAGCAACTCCAGATTTCCCCTTTAAGGAGTTTTGGAGATTATTCCATGAGGAGCAAAACAACTAAAAGCAGATTTACCTAACTCAGTGAAAACACTGGTTGAATCATTGCTGTTTCCAAGTCCTTTCAATGAAATGACATTGAACCAACGTGGAATTGATGTCGAATTGACATCTGTGCCCAGTGTGTACACACTGTGTTGTGTCTTTTAAATCATTTTCAAACCAGCTACACATAGCCTGGTCCAGACCAATTAGTCAAAGCCTCTGAATAATTACTGAGTGATCCACAGTATCGAAGGCTTTAGACAGGTCAATAAAAATGTCCAGACAGTGTTTCTTCTTATCCAATCAATTAAGAACATCATTTCAAGACATGGAATATGAGGGTATACTGAGATATCGATGGGTTGGACAATACTTTTCTCACCAATCATTTTGAAAAAATGTATACTTAAAAACTGGAAATCAACCAATCCTCCATCGTTAACACAATGGAAAGGTCAAATGCTTTATTGTCTAAATGTTGAAAGTGCATGGGTGACTGAGAAACAAAATGGTGCAGTTTGAGGCCATGTGACGGAGAGTAATATGGGTGCTGGAGATGGGGGTGTGAGCAGGTGAGTCTGGACTGGGGTGATGTTGTGGATGTTTGTTTGTGTCTGTACGTTGTCGTTTGTATGTGGATGTTTTCTATTGTAAAAAAAGAAATCATAAATAAAATCTTAAATTAAGAAAAAAGGATTGGGAAAATCATTGAAAACCAAAGAAGTAGCAGAGATGATGCTATGACCTGGTCTGAAACCTGACTAGTGTACATTTAGAATACGTTTCCTAGTTAAAAAGGATCTAAGTTGAGTATTTTAGGATTCTAGATTTTGTATTTTATTTAGGTCTCACGGCTCACCACCTTTGTGAAGAGTGAGTATATAGGCTACTTTCCAGACCCTGAGGATGGTACCAGAATCAATTGTAAGGTTAAACATATGTGTGAAAGATTCTGCGACCAGAGGAGCAGAAAGCTACAGTAAGAAAGGATCAAGCAACTCAGCCCCAGTGGATTTTTTTTTACATCAATCTTGCGCAAGGCGTCTAGAACATCACAAATATAAAGTTATTGAAATGAAAATAAAGATTCAATAGAAGTTGACAGAACTCCAATCGAGCTAACTAGAGGCTGGGAGAGGGGCAGTCAGTCGACCGGCTGACCAGGGTAAATTAAACGACCATTTCTTTCAAAAAGCCCGTTGAGATAAAATGCTGATTAAAAGCAACACTTACCTAATTTTTCTCAGTAATGATGCCAGAGTATGACACAACTTGCTTAGGCAGGGAAGGAGAGGAATTTCCACACTTCAGTGCATTAACTTTTTTCAAAACTTTAGACTTATCACCAGCAGAGTCTGAGATAGAACTGAGAAAGTAGCTTGATGTAGCTTTCTTGATTGAAGTGCATCTATTTCTCAATTGCATTAAAATCTGCTAATCAGCTACAGAGTCCGTTTTTCCAGCCTTGACCCAGGCCTGATTTCTCATCATAACAGGATCTCAAAGTTCTAGAGAGAACAAAGGATTTGTTTTTAAGGGAGGTGTTTGTCTGAGAGAGAGAAATAGATTAGACCAAATCTAGAGCTGATTCAGAGTCAGGCATTCAGCTGATGGAGGAAGGGTCAAAGTAATACATATCATGAAGAAAAGCTTGTAAGGGAAAAAAACTAATGAATTATACAAGGATCAGTGCTAATCTGTTTGGTATCTCTAATACATTCAATAGGACAGTGATTACTTAGATCATTAGCAAAGACACCACTGGACAAGTACTTGTGGGGGCTATTTGTCAGAATTATGTCAGTCAGTGAGGAGTTTGCTGGATTTTTAACATTAATCAGTGTGGGTTTTGCAATCAGTTTTGTATTTGTATTTATTATAGATCCCCGTTACTCTTCCTGGGGTCCAGAAAAATTAAGGCAGCTTATCCAATTTTAAAACATTACAATACATTCACAGATTTCACAACACACTGTGTGCCCTCAGGCCCCTACACCACCACTACCACATATCTACAGTACTAAATCCATGTGTATGTATTGTGCGTATGTGTGTGTGTATGCATGTGTCTGTGTCAATGTTTGTGTTGCTTCACTGTCCGAGCTGTGTGCCAGTAGTTGAGACAGACAGCTCGGTGCATTCAATATGTCAGTACCTCTCATAAATAAAAGTAGTGATGAAGTCAATCTCTTCACTTTCAGCCAGGAGAGACTGACATGCATATTATTAATATTAGCTCTCTGTGTACATCCAAGGGCCAGTCTTGCTGCCCGGTTCTGAGCCAATTGCAATTTTCCTAAGTACTTTTTCGTGGCACCTGACCACACAACTGAACAGTAGTCAAGGTGTGACAAAACTAGGGCCTGTAGGACCTGCCTTGTTGATATTGTTGTTAAGAAGGCAGAGCATCGCTTTATTATGGACAGACTTCTCCCCATCTTAGCTACTACTGCATCAATATGTTTTGACCATGACAGTTTACAATCTAGTGTTACTCCAAGCAGTTTAGTCATCTCAATTTCCACATTATTTATTTATTATTATTTAAGATTTAGTTGAGGTTTGGGGTTTAGTGAGTGTTTTGTTCCAAATACAATGCTTTTAGTTTTAGAAATATTTAGGGCTAACTTATTCCTTGCCACCCACTCTGAAACTAACTGCAGCTCTTTGTTGAGTGTTGCAGTCATTTCAGCCGCTGTAGTAGCTGACGTGTATAGTGTTGAGTCATCCGCATACATAGAAACTCTGGCTTTACTCAAAGTTAGTGGCATGCACCCCACAATCATTTTATCATAAATTTCTCTCAGCCAATCATCAGTCATTTGTGTAAGTGCTGTGCTTGTTGAGTGTCCTTCCCTATGAGCATGCTGAAATTCTGTTGTCAATTTGTTTAATGTAAAATAGCATTGTATCTGGTCAAACACCATTTTTCCCCCAGAAGTTTACTAAGGGTTGGTAACAGGCTGATTGGTCGGCTATTTGAGCCAGTAAAGGGGTCTTTACTATTTATTCTTGGGTAGCGGAATG
This sequence comes from Salvelinus alpinus, assembly GCF_045679555.1. NCBI lineage: Eukaryota > Metazoa > Chordata > Actinopteri > Salmoniformes > Salmonidae > Salvelinus > Salvelinus alpinus. Next base: position 11,615,258 of record NC_092098.1, on the reverse strand, counting down.
ACTTTAGCTTCCCTCCAGGCCTGAGGGCACACGCTCTCTAGTAGGCTTAAATTGAAGATGTGGCAAATAGGAGTGGCAACAGGCTTAGTTGAGCCTGGTTAAAGTCAAGACAAATATTATTAAAATGGTCTGATGCCGGGGTAAGCCACTCTAAGTTAAAATCCCCTAAAATGACTAATTCAGATGACAGAAATGGTTTTGCATACTTACAAATAGTACAAGCAGCATCCGGCAGTGCAACAGATAATGTATTTTGGCTTATGGCCACATCTATAACCAAAACCTCACATTTTGGGGGATAGTGATAGTTAAACATGATGCCACAAGAGTTGATTTCACATATGTAGCCACCCCTCCCCCCTTTCAGTCACACCTGAGATGTTGTAATCAGCAATGTCAATGTCCTTATTCGGGATCGAGCCATTTCCCCAAGTCATGCGTCCAGATATCAAGAACCCACTGGTTGAATCAACGTTGTTTCCATGTCATTTCAATGACATTACACTGAACCAACGTGGACATTGAATTAACATCTGTGCCTAGTGGGAAGGTCCTATTATTTCAGATCCACACATCAAAGTTGTAGGGCGGCTAGGGCCTAAAGGCCTAAAAGCAGGTAGGAGGCAGGGGCTGGGCTAGGAACATGAAAGAGATCTCAGAAATCTCTTTATGTTCCTAGGGGCTGAGTAGGGATGGAAATGGAACTGTGCTGACCTAGTAAATGCTTTTTTTCTCTGGCGTTTCTCAACAGAAACATAGTTAGGAATAAGGTAGGTAGGCCAGGCTTAGTCGTGTGTGGCCTGATGCCAAAGATGGTCAGATTAATATAGAGTTTGTAAGCCGAACAAAAAAGCACATTCAATTACACTTTGTAATCAATTTTAATGTTATAATACAATAGAATTAAAAGGTTAATTTATGAACAAAAGAGAAAGACTCATGTTGTTAACACAAAAACACACACTGGTTAATCCATTATTTTTTATCAACAGTGTTGTGGACTCACAGTAGGTCTATGCTATGCTATACCTTAATGGGGATTTTTTATTATTGACACCCTCAGTAGCATTTTCTAAGGACTCATTTTTGACTGGGATGGTGTTAAACTTGAGTCATGCCTGATTCAATCTGAAAATCATACACTATGTGACCAAAAGTATGTAGACACCTGTAAGTTGAACATCTCATTCCAAAATCATGGGCATTAATATAGAGTTGGTCCCCCTTTACTGTTACAACAGCCTCCACTCTTCTGGGAAGGCTTTCCACTAGATGTTGGAACATTGCTGCGGGGACTTGCTTCAATTCAGCCACAAGAGCATTAGTGAGGTCGGGCATTAGGCCTGGCTTGCAGTTGGCATTCCAATTCATCCCAAAGGTGGTCGATGGGGTTGAGGTCAGGGCTCTGTGCAGGCCAGTCTAAGTTCTTCCACACCGATCTCGACAAACTATTTCTGTATGGACCTCGCTTTGTGCACAGGGGCAGTGTCATGCTGAAACAGGAAAGGGCCTTTCAAACTGTTGCCACAATGTTGGAAGCACAGAATCGTAGAGAATGTCATTGTATGCTGTAGCATTAAGATTTCCCTTCACTGGAACTAAAAGGGCCTAGCCCGAACCATGAAAAACAGCCCCAGACCATTATTCCTCCTCCACCAAACTTTACAGTTGGCACTATGCATTCGAGCAGGTAGCGTTCTCCTGGCATCCGCCAAACCCAGATTTGTCCGTCGGACTGCCAGATGGTGAAGTGTGATTCATCGCTCCAGAGAACGCATTTCCACTGCTCCAGAGTCCAATGGTGGCAAGCTTTACACCACTCCAGCCGATGCTTGGCAATCTTAGGCTTGTGTGCGGCTGCTCGTCCTTGGAAAACCATTTCATGAAGCTCCCGACGAACAGTTATTGTGCTGACGTTGCTTCCAGAGGCAGTTTGGAACTCAGTAGTGAATGCTGCAACCGAGAACAGGCGATTGTTACACGCTACGCGCTTCAACACTCGGCGGTCCCGTTCTGTGAGCTTGTGTGGCTTACCATTTCTCATTGTTGCTCCTAGACGTTTCCACTTCACAGCACTTACAGTTGACCGGGACAGCTCTAGCTGGGCAGAAATTTTACCAACTTACTTGTTGGAAAGTTGGCATCCTATGACGGTGCCATGTTGAAAGTCACTGAACAGTTTTACTGCCAATTTTTGTCTGTGGAGATTGCATGGCTGTGTCCTCGATTTTATACACCTGTCAGCAACAGGTGTGGCTGAAATAGCCGAATCCACTCATTAGAAGGGGTGTCTACATACTTTTGCATATATAGTGTACTCCCAGATAAGAGATGAAAGTTGAGGATCCTGTCAGGCTAGAGGAAACAGAGGAACAACCCCCATTATGGCTGCCGGTGTCTTGTTAGGTGGTAAAACTGTCTCTGGATCCACCTCCTTCTCTAACCCACCAGCTCATTGAACCTCCAGGGCTGCAAACAGGGTCCAGTCTCCAGTAGTCAAGGAATTCCTATACACCCAGAGACACACCTAGACGCTCATCTAATGTTAAATGTCCCAGTGTTTGAGGCACTGGCTCAGCTCTCAGGCTTGAAGGAAAGAGAGGATGTCCAAGGTGGTCCATCTGTACTTCCTAATAGGAATCACCTCCTTCAGAGATATCATTCTGGTCCTCACAGCAGTGTGCTTACCTGCTAAGTGAGATAAATCATTGTTAAAGGGTCAATCTGCAGTTCAAACAACAACAAAGCAGCCACCCCACCACAGTTTTAGTTAGCAGCTGAGGAATGGGGTTGGGCCTCATGTTTTTAGGCACTACAGTGTTTGTTAAGCATTACATTGTTTATAAACAATGTAGTAAAAATGTTGAGCAAAACTCATGTGGCATTTAGAAGTTATATTGTTCAAGAAAAGGAATTATGCGAGAAATGGCGGTGAAAACGATTTTACATTAGGGTTAAGTGCCTTGCTAAATGAAAGATTGTTCACCTTATCTGCTCAGGAATTCGAACTAGCAACCTTTCGCTTACTAGCCCAGCGCTCTAACTGCTTGGCTATCTGCTGCCCATTCAGGCTATATCCGCACTAGGTGGTGGGCCGAAGTTGATCGATCCCAACCGAAAGATTAGCAGATTTTTTTGAATATGACAGTAAAACATTCTTATGATGACTATAACATTTCTTGGCACTATAAATCCTTCCACATTTCAAAAATATATTTCAACACTCAGGCAAATTTTATGAACTGCTAAATTTGTAACAAGTCACAATTCCCATACATACCCCCCGTGATGAAAGCAGCCAAAGGAGAATGGCAAGAATCGTCAAGCTAACAGGTGGGCCACAAACAGGCAAATAATGGTGCAGTACAACAGTTTTGTGCAGAACCGCATCTCGAAATGCACAACTCATCGGTCCTTGTCGGATGGGCTATTGCAACAGACGACCACACCGGGATCCTACCAGCTAAAAACAAGAAGAAGTGCCTCCAGTGGGCACGTGATCACCAACACTGGAAAAATGAGGAGTAGAAAAACATTGCCTGGTTCAACAAATCCTGGTTCCTGTTGCATTATGCTGATGGCAGAGTATTGCATGGTTTGTAATGCTTGTTAGTTTCAACAAAGGAACTATCAGCCATACTTTTGTTTGTGTTGATTTGAATAACTAATGCTATAGGTTCGAAGTTTATGAAAATGAACCATGCGTCAATATTGCAATGTTGCTCAACCACAATATGTTGCATTACAATATTCATTGGACTAAAATGGATCACATTATAGCTATATTAAACATAATTTTCAAATTTTTCCACATTTTATTGTATTACAGCCCGAATTTAAAATGGATTCAATTGAGATTTTGTGTCACTGATCTACACACAATACCCCATAATGTCAAAGTGGAATAATTTAGTTAATTAATAAAAAATGAAAATCTGAAATGTCTTCAGTCAATAAGTATTCAACCCCTTTGTTATAGCAAGCCTAAATAAGTTCAGGAGTAAAAATGTGCTTAACAAGTAACATAATAAATTGCATGGACTCACTCTGTGTGCAATAATCATGTTTAACATGATTTTTAAATGACTACCCCCTCTCTGTACCTGACACATATAATTATCTGTAAGGTCCCTCAGTCAAGCAGTGAATTTCAAGCACAGATTTAACAAGAAAGACCAGGGAGGGAACCTATTGGTAGATGGGTAAAAAAAAACAGACATTGAATATCTCTTTGAGCATGGTTATTAATTAACACTTTGGATGGTGTATCAATACACCCAGTCACTACAAAGCTACAGGCGCCCTCTCTAACTCAGTTGCCGGAGAGGAAAGAAACCGCTCAGGGATTTTACCATGTGGCCAATGGTGATTTTAAAATAGTTATAGAGTTTAATGGCTGTGGAGGAAATAGGAAATAACTGACGATGGATCAACAACATTGTACCTAATCCACAATACAGTGCACTGGGAAAGTTCAGACCCCTTGACTTTTCCCACAATTTATTAGGTTACAGCCTTATTCTAAAATTGATGAAATATTTATTTTTCTCATCAACCTACACAAAATACCCCATAATGACAAAGCGAAAACAGGTTTTTACACATTTTTGCTAATTTCTTAAAAACAGAACATTTACTCAGTACTTTGTTGAAGCACCTTTGGCAGCGATTACAGCCTCGAGTCTTGTGTATGACACTACAAGCTTGGCACACCTCTATTTGGGGAGTTTCTCCCATTCTTCTATGCAAATCCACTCAAGCTCTGTTAGGTTGGATGGGGAGCGTCGCTGCACAACTATTTTTTGATCTCTCCAGAGATGTTCGATCAGGTTCAAGTCCTGGCTTGACGTTGGAGGTGGCTTATGGTAGAGAAACAGGGCTTAAAATGAACACCCTCCAAATGCAGGTAGATTTAGGTACTGGTGGGTAAGAATGTCTATTTCACCAGTCATGTTGGCAGGTGGTCAATTTGCAGGGCTCTACAGTGCAATACATTTACAAATAAAAATAGTATGAGCATATGCGAGTTGCGATTTATTGTAGAAAAATGCTGCAGTAGCTCTTTTCAAAGTATGTCTGCTGTTTTGTTTCATAGCTTCTAATCGCACAAAGAAATATGAATCCCATATCCCACATCATGCAGCTACACTGCCTGGCAGTAGAGCTGTGCGCTCTGAGTGAAATGCTGATAGATTCATTTTTTTAAAGTTAAAAGATTAGTCACAAAATATTCAATGAAATTGAGCAATATACCATATTAGTAATACATTTATTGTTTTATAAACATTACAAAGCATGGTCATCCATTTGTTTTTTATGTAATTATGGCAAACAAAATAATTTTCTGGCCAAAAAATCAGAGTGGCTGGTAGATTTTTTCATCTACCTGCCACAGTGGCTGGTGGAACATAAAGTACATTTTAGTCCTTGTAAAGAAAGTAACATTCCATTCTCTGGCAACAGCTCTGGTGGACATTCTTGCAGTCAGCATGCCAACTGGGGCATTGTGTTGTGACACAAAATGGCACATTTTAGAGTGGCCATTGATTTTCCCCAGCATATCGTGGGCGACAGGAAAAGCGGGGCCGAGCACGCCACCATTCACATTGACAGCGCTGTCATGGAGCGGGTCGAGAGCGTGAAGTTCCTTGGCTTTCCACATCACTAACAAACTATCATGGCGTAAACACACCAAGACAATCGTGAAGAGAGACTGAAAAGAGAGACTGAAAGATTTGGCATGTGGACTGTGGGCATTTTTGCTTACTTTTTGTTGTTCTAAATAGATGGCTGGAAGGGTTATATTAGATTGTGTAGAAATGCAGGAAATTAGCTTTAGATGCCCCCAAAAATGGGAGGACCCCCCGCCAAGTTATGTCCCCCCCAGTTCTAAAACCAAAGTTGCACCCCAGGTAGTGCGTACAGCCCAGTACATGACTGGGGCCCAAGCTTTCTACCATCCAGGACCTCTATACCAGGCGGTGTCAGGGGAAGGCCCTAAAAATGGACTCCAGCTACCCTAGTCATAGACTGTTCTCTCTGCTACCACATAGCAAGACGTACTGGAGCGCCACGTCTAGGTCCAAAAGGCTTTTTAACAGCTTCTACCCCCAAGCCATTAGACTGCTAAACAGTTAATCAAATGTCTACCCGGACTATTTGCATTGACCCCCTTTTTTATGCTGCTACTACTCGCTGTTTATTATTTATGCATAGTCACTTTACGCCTACCGACATGTACATATTACCTCAATTAACTTGTACCCCCGCACATTGACTCGATACCGGTACCTCCTATATATAGCCTCGTTATTATTTTATTGTTTTACTTTAGTTTATTAGCAAATATTTACTTACTTAAAAAAAAAATTCTGCATTGTTGGTTAAGGACTTGTAAGTAAGCATTTCACGGTAAGGACTACACCTGTTGTATTCGGCGCACATAACAAATCAAATTTGATTTGAAGGTGCACCTGTGTAATGATCATGCTGTTTAAATCAGCTTCTTGGATTATCTTGGCAAAATGAGAAATGCTTAATAACAGGGATGTAAACAAATTTATGCACACAATTTGAGAGAAATAAGCTTTTTGTGCAAATGAAAATTTCTTGGACCTTAGTTTTCAGCTCATGAAACTAACACTTTACATGTTGCGTTTATAGTTTTGTCCAGTATATACATATACAATTCAGATTTTTCAGGGTGCTCCCTCGGCTAGACTTAGTCCCCCAATAAATTAGTCTGGCTGACACCAGCTCTCAAGTCCTGGAAAAGCTGTTTTGTTTTGCTCGCACGAAGCGCCGTTAATAAAGAGGCTGTTCCCTCAGCAAGGTAGGTCCTGTGTTTCTGAACCCAGAAGAGCTGACTGGCTGGCTTGATGAAACAGAAATGCTGGGACGGTCCTATGTAAAACAATAGATCAGGATTCGTTCCATTCGAAACGGGGCTATCCAACCAGCGTAGGGTGCTGTCTTGAAGTCTAACTAGCGCAAAACTTTGGACATCGTTTGCGCTTAACATGAATAGGACGGATAAATCATTACACACATTTTAAAATGTTAATACAACCCTTCTACATTTAAACGAGTGACATATTAGACAAATGCAACCTGTAAAACATAATGATCTAATGGCTTGCAAGTATCAACTAATGTCAGCTAGCATAGCTAACTAGCAATTTTCATCCCAAAACTAGCCCGCTAATAACATTTGCTTGCTATCAACCCGAAATCGGCTACCTAATCAAATGTATGGATTAGTTATACATTTACCAAATAGCTAATTATAGGCTGAACATTTCCTTACTCAACTTACCAACATTACGACCAGAAATACGACTTTCCCGAAGCGTATCCTCTGTTTGGACCACCACCCAGGACAATGGATCAGATCCCAGTAGGCGACCCAAAACAACTGCGCCGCAGAAGTGGCAGACGCAGCGGTCTTCTGGTCAGGCTCCGTAGACGGGCACATCGCTCACCGCTCCCGAGTATACTACTCGCCAACGTCCAGTCTCTTGACAACAAGGTAGACGAAATTCGAGCAATGGATGCCTTCCAGAGAGACATCAGAGATTGTAAAAAAAATTGTTTCACGGAAACATGGCTCACTCGGGATACGAGTCGGTACAGCCACCCGGTTTCTTCACGCATCGCGCAGACAGAAACAAACATCTCTCTGGTAAGAAGAAGGGTGGTCTCTGGTAAGAAGAAGGGTGGTGGTGTATGACTTATGATTAACGAGTTGTGGTGGGATCATAACAACATACAGGAACTCAAGTCCTTTTGTTCACCTGACCTAGAATTCCTTACAATCAAATGCCGACCGTATTATCTACCAAGAGAATTCTCTTTGATTATAATCACAGCCGTGTATATCCCCCCCCCCAAGCAGACACCTTGACGGCCCTGAAAGAACTTAATTGGACTATGTAAACTGGAAACCACATATCCTGAGGCTGCATTTATTGTAGCTGGGGATTTTAACAATATCAGCATATTGAATGCGCGACCCGGGCTTGCAAAATTCTGGATCATTGCTACTCTAATTTCCGCGAAGCATACAAAGCCCTCCCTCGCCCTCCTTTCGGCAAATCTGACCACGACTCCATTTTGTTGCTCCCAGCCTATAGACAGAAACTAAAACAGGAAATGCCCGTGCTCAGGTCTGTTCAATGCTGGTCCGACCAATCTGATTCCACGCTTCAAGATTGCGTCGATCACGTGGACTTGGATATGTTCCGGATAGCATCGGACAACAACATTGATGTATACGCTGATTCGGTGAGCGAGTTTATTAGCAAGTGCATCGGTGATGTTGTACCCACGGTGACTATTAAAACCTTTCCTAACCAGAAACCGCAGATTGATGGCAGCATTCAGCGCGAACCACTGCTTTTAATCATGGCAAGGTGACCGGAAACATGACCGAATACAAACAGTGTAGCTATTCCCTCTGCAAGGCAATCAAACAAGCTAAGCATCAGTATAGAGACAAAGTAGTCGCAATTCAACGGCTCAGACACAAGACGTATGTGGCAGGGTCTACAATCAATCACGGATTACAAAAAGAAAACCAGCCCCGTCGCAGACACTGATGTCTTGCACCCAGACAAACTAAACAACTTCTTTGCTCGCTTTGAGGACAATACAATGCCACTGACACTTCCCGCTACCAAAGACTGTGGGCTCTCCTTCACCGCAGCCAACGTGAGTAAAACATTTTAACGTTTTAACCCTCACAAGGCTGCCGGCCCAGACGGCATCCCTAGCCGCGTCCTCAGAGCATGCGCAGACCAGCTGGCTGGTGTGTTTACGGACATATTCAATCAATCCCTATCCCAGTCTGCTGTTCCCACATGCTTCAAGAGGGCCACCACTGTTCCTGTTCCCAAGAAAGCTAAGGTAACTGAGCTAAATAACTATCGCCCCATAGCACTCACTTCCATCATCATGCATCGTGCTTTGAGAGACTAGTCAAGGATCATATCACCTCCACCCTACCCGACAACCTAGACCCACTCCAATTTGCTTACCGCCGTAATAGGTCCACAAACAACGCAATCACACTGCACACTGCCCTAACCCATCTGGACAAGAGGAATACCTATGTAAGAATGCTGTTCATCGATTACAGCTCAGCATTTAACACCAGAGTACCCTCCAAACTCGTCATTAAGCTCGAGACCCTGGGTCTCGACCCCACCCTGTGCAACTGGGTCCTGGACTTTCTGACGGACCGCCCCCAGGTGGTGAGGGTAGGAAACAACATCTCCACCCCTCTGATCCTCAACCCTGGAGTCCCACAAGGGTGCATTCTAAGCTCTCTCCTGTACTCCCTGTTCACCCATGACTGCGTGGCCATGCATGCCTCCAACTCAATCACCAAGTTTGCAGACGACACTACAGTGGTAGGCTTGATTACCAACAACGACGAGACAGCCTACAGGGAGGAGGTGAGGGCCCTCGGAGTAGGGTGTCAGGAAAATAACCTCACACTCAACGTCAAAAAAACAAAAGAGATGATCGTGGACTTCAGGAAACAGCAGAGGGAGCACCCCCCTATCCACATCTACAGGACAGTAGTGCAGAAGGTAGGAAAGTTAAGGTCCCTGGCGTACACATCACGGACAAACTGAAATGGTCCACCCACAGAGACAGCGTGGTGAAGAAGGCGCAACAGAGCCTCTTCAACCTCAAGAGGCTGAAGAAATTTGGCTTGTCACCTAAAACACTCAAACTTTTACAGATGCACAATCGAGAGCATCCTGTCGGGCTGTATCACCGCCTGGTATGGAAACTGCTCCGCCCACAACCTTAAGGCTCTCCAGAGGGTAGTGAGGTCTGCACAACGCATCACCGGGGGCAAACTACCTGCCCTCCAGGACACCTACACCACCCGATGTCACTGGAAGACCAAGATCATCAAGGACAACAACCACCCGAGCCACTGCCTGTTCACCCCGCTACCATCCAGAAGGCGAGGTCAGTACAGGTGCATCAAAGCTGGGACCGAGAAACTGAAAAACAACTTCTATCTCAAGGCCATCAGACTGTTAAACAGCCATCACTAACATTGAGTGGCTGCTGCCAACATACAGACTCAATCTCTAGCCCCTTTAATAATTGGATGTAATAAATGTATCACTAGTCACTTTAAACAATGCCACTTTATATAATGTTTACATACCCTACATTACTACATTATCTCATATGTATATACTGTACTCTATACCATCTACTGCATCTTGCCTTTGCCGTTCGGCCATCGCACATCCACATATTTATATGTACATATTCTTAATCATTCCTTTACACTTGTGTGTATAAGGTAGTTCTTGTGAAATTGTTAGATTACTTGTTAAATATTACAGGACGGTTGGAACTAGAAGCACAAGCATTTCGCTACACTCACATTAACATCTACTAACCATGTGTATGTGACCAATACAATTTGATTGATTTAGCTTTGTATTCTTGTTACGACTGTACTACCCATGTTTACTTCTGGCAAGTTTCTTCTTCTTTAAAGTTTTATGACAGACAACACCTATTGGTGTATTGCCGCCACCGACTGTACGGGGTCTTCTTTTTTTAAATATTATTGCGGTCCGCAAACAAATGCTGTAGATGCATGCCGCCACCAGGGTTGGGTAAGTTACTTTCTAAATGTAACCCGTTCGTTACTAGTTACCTGTACACAATTGTAATCAGTAATGTAACATTTGGATTACCCAAACTCAGTAACGTAATCTGATTACCTTGTTACTTTTAGATGACTTTCCCTTTTAAGAGGCATTACACCATGCACAAACCGTGCGCCATCATGCGCGAATTGATTGTCCCCCCACACCAAACACGATCACGACATGCAGGTTGAAATATCCAAAACAAACTCTGAACCAATTATATTAATTTGGGGACAGGTCGAAAAGCATGAAACATTTATGGCAATTTAGCTAGCTAGCTTGCAGTTTCTAGCTAATTTGTCCTGGGATATAAACATTGAGTTGTTATTTTACCTGAAATGCACAAGGTCCTCTACTCCAACAACTAATCCACACATAAAAACAGTCAACCGAATCATGTCTAGTCATTTCTCCTCCTTCCAGGCTTCTTCTTTGGACTTTATATGGAGATTGGCAACTAACTTTCATAATAAGGTGTATTACCACAACCGACCTCAGTTCATCTTTCAATCACCCACATGGGTATAACCAATGAGGAGATGGCACGTGGATATATGCTTCTAAAAGCCAATGAGGAGATGGGAGAGGCAGGACTTGCATCTCATTCTGCGTCACAAATAGAAGCAACTTCTATTTTAGAGCCTGGCAACGCAGACGCTCGTTGGCGTGCACGAGCAGTGTGGGTGCAATGATTGAATAACATGTATGTGTACATTTATTTTGCAATGCTCGCGCACGCGACGCGTCCGGTTTGGGCAGCGTGTCAGAAGACAAAAATGTTCGTTACCAATTGAACAACATCTATTACAGGATAAAGTTTACATAGCTGGCCATATGGATGTTACATTTTACTTTATGTGTTGGTTGTGTAGGCTTCTTCCAACCCATCGCTTTCTACTACATATAATATGATTAAATTATCTTTACATTAATATATATAATTTATAAATACAAAAATGGATGGAGCAACTGCAGATTGGCACTTTAAGTCTCTCAAAAGTGTGCGAGTTTGAGCATGTCCATTAGGCCTACGGAATTTTTTTTGTTATCAGAATGAATTAGATTGCGCAATAAAAGCCCCACTTTTATTCCACAGGCTGGGATCCGCACTATACAGCTGTTGCAAGAGCGCATTTTTCACTGGCTGTTCACTAGTTTCAAAAACAAGCATTGATAGGCAGCTTAAACTTCTTGAATTTAACCATCGAGTTCAAATACACATTTCGAGTTCTGAACAGCCATCCACAACAACCCGTTAGGCGCAAATAGCTAAATGAGAGAGCAGCAGTGTGAGTCACACCAATGCGCTATGTACATATCAATAAGTGATATCCGTATCTCCGTAGACTACACTGCTCTCATCCTTACATCCAAGCGTTTATTGAAATTGGATAATCTTTGGACGCCGACAGCAGTCGCACCATTGGAAGACGTAGCTTGGTCTGTAGCCTACAAAAGCCTCTTCCTGCTCTTTTCCCGCGATCCATCAAACACATTTGGTGTATCATCTGACTTGGGGTCAGACACGATCACGTGGAACAAACTTACATTTGCGCCTTTTCTCAATGTTGATTTGAATGTCATAAAAAAACAGAAGTGTCAAATATGTTTTTTCGCAAACATCATTTCTGAATTGAAAAGTAATCTTCGAAGTAATCTAGTTTTTCAAAAGTATCTGTAATCAGTTCACAATATTTTTGTTAGTAACGTAACGGATTACATTTACCAGTTTTTGTAATCCCTTACATGTAATCCGTTACTCCCCAACCCTGGCCGCCAGATACTGTTTTGGCTGTATACCAGCCCAAATAATTAAATCCAATGTACTCCTTTTTTCAGATTCAACTGCCAACGCCCATCCCTACAGGCTCTGGGGCCTGAGAAAGAAGAGCATCTTCAGACAGTATTCTTTACCATGTTTCGGCAGTGAAGTCCTGACAACCCAAACAGCTTTGAGCAGCAGATACTGTTATGTCTCGTTTGTTAGACTTTTTGTTCCTTTGTGCAGTACAATTAATCACATGCCCAATAAACACCATAACACCCACCTTCTTCAAAATCAGCATATTAGTTTCCCTCGACTGTTGAACAACACTGAATGTCCACGGTCTGCGGAGCATCCACAGCCACATCTTCAGCTCCACTCACTCCAACTATTTCACGTGCCTCTGTGTAGGAGACCTGCTGTATAGCCCTGACCTTTGCCACTTCATACTCCTTTACCCAAACCGGACACTCTGGAGAATTGGGAACGTGGTTGCCATCACAATTACAACAACGTACACCCTCAAACTTTACCCAGTACCTGGATATTTTAGCCAACAATCTGGTTGCCTCTGCCAAGGCTGAAACTTGGCCGCAAGTGGATCTTCCAGCAAGATAATAACCCCAAGCACACATCAAATTCCACAAATACTTGGATTTGAACTCACCTCCAGTTGTACAGGGAACAAGTGAGCAGTGAAGTGGTGGTGCCAGGCAGTGGTGGTGCCAGCCAGTGGCACCCCAAGGCTCCTACCGAGTCCATGTTGGATATCAGGGTAGGTTCCAGCAATAACTACACCAGTGAAGCCAAGAATTTCAGAGACGAGAACAAGGACTACTTCAACTCGCCTGAGGGTGCAGTCAGCTGGCAGTGGAACCTTTTCCGATAATCATTGTCACACTTTAACACCATCTTGCTGTAGCCCTAATTGTTTCAGAAACTAGCATGTCAACTTTTTGTAGCCTATATTGATTATCTATTGAATTCCATCTCATGCATTATTTTATTGTTACTTATCCATTATCATTAAAATAAAAAAGTATAGCGTAATGAGTCAGAACTGTAGGTTAATCGATTTAATAATGTATGCACAATGAATACATACAAACATAATTCACCATTTCAATATCTCTGCTCTCTCAATTCTCACTCGCTATTTAAATCTTGAAAAATATACTTTAGCAGCAGTTGCTGGATGTCTACTTTTGGCCATCAATTGAAGTCTTGGTAGCATCCCAGAAACTGCAGATGGATCAGACTCTGTGGCTGTGGGTGCTGGTTCTCGTAGGTAAGCAAGAACTTTGGCATATACCTCCTTCTTTGCCTGATTATTCCCACTGGGATGGAATCTCCTTCTGGAGGACTGGGGTGTCTCTCCATCTGGACTTGACCCACTTTGTGCTTGGTCCATTGGGGCTTGGACTGATGGTTGCACTGAGGGGGGTGTGTCTTCTGGGCTCATTGTACATTTTATCATGTTCCTGAAAAGCAAAACAAATGATGTTTGTGTCAAATACTTTTTTTTCTAAAGGCATCTTATAACAGTAGTTTAATCACATGATCTAAATCCGTGTTTGTCAATACATTCTTAGAGGACTTCAAGGGTCGGATTTAAATAAGTTGTGGTGTGAAACTGCCATTTCCGTTTGCGATATTATAACAAAGATGTTACTTTAAACAAAGAAACCCTGTTTTTCCCCCCCTGGACATCATTGTACATCATTGCACACTGATAGAACAGCAGAGTACGGACTATAACTTTTTTTTTTGCCACAACTCCGGATGCTTCTCTCCTCTGTTTGATGAACATAACAATAGGAAATGCACCTGAAGCGACTAGTGATGCTGTTTCACCTTTTGCAGATCTCAGCTTTAATGAAATCATAACTCAAAGCCTCCATCTTAGCTTGTCAATCTTATTGTAAAGCGACGTAAATGATATATAAATAAATGCACCACAAGGTGGAAGCAGAGGATAAGGAATGACTGACTGTTCAGCTGCTTGGTTATTTGGTCCCCTTGGAATGGGTTGAGACACTGGTGTAAACCTTGGGATTTTTGACAAGGAACACTTACTGGTCTTGTAGTTGGAGATGGTGTGGCCATATTGTCCTAGCTTTACCATGGTCTAAAAGTGTCCCCCAGGAAGTCCAGATGGGTGAAGTGTACCCGTCGTAGAGTGTAAGCAGCATCAGCCTCCGCGTCTGACCGTCGACAGACCTCCATCTACTTGACTTGCCTGTTGTAGATTAATCATGACGCAAAATTTGTCCTTTACATCTGCAGCTGTGGCGAAGGAGAAGAAAAAATATATAATTATAATATTTTATGTACACACACACACACACTAGTTGGAGAGGCTGAATCAGCAACCAAATTAACATACATAGGGGGTTGGCTTGGTTAGATTCATCTGACTATTATTTAACAAGTGTCAGCAAATTTTCAAGCTTATTGGTCTTTACAGCTGCCCAAATTATGTAGCTGTTGGAGGATGTCACATTTTTTTGTACTACTTTTCCCCACTTTAAACTGAGTTGGAGTATGTATCTTTATTTGTCTGTTAAACAAACTCTAGGAGGCAGGGCACAGCCTGGTTGCAAAAAAACAGTGTTCATATGTTACTGTATGGCCGCATGTTAACACATCTCAACATCTGGATATGGCTAACCAGGCCATGGTATGGGGTAAACAGTTGCTAGCACAGCTAGTTACATACCTTCATAAGAAGCCTGTTTTGTGCCGTTTTGGTTCCTCTGATGAATTTAAATTAAACATAAAATGGGAGATGGGAGAGGCAGGACTTTCAGCGCGATCTGCGTCAGAAATAGAAAGGAGTTCTATTTTACATGCTGACCAGACCGAACACGTCGCGTGCGCGAGCGTCGCAAAATAAATTTTGAAATCCATGTTATTCAATTATTGCACCCACACTGCTCGCGTGCGATGCCAAGGGCTAAAATAGAACTCCTTTCTATTTCTGACGCAGATCCGTTAAGTCCTGCCTCTCCCATCTCCTCATTGGTTTATAGAAGCAGGTACCGAAGTGCCATCTCCTCATGCCAATGCCATCTCCTCCTCGTGGTAATACCCACGTGGGTGATTGAAAGACGAACTGTTTTGCCGGTAGTCTGGTAATACTATGAAAGTTTAGATGCGATCACCATATAAGTTCAACGATGAAAAAGCCTGGAAGGAGGAGAGATGACTAGAAACGATTCGGTCTGCCGTTTTATGTGTGGATTAATTTGTCAGAGTAGAGGACCTTGTGCATTTCAGGTAAAATAACAACTCAATGTTTATATCCCAGGACAAATTAGCTAGCAACAGCAAGCTAGCTAAATAGGACAAATTAGCTAGCAAGTGCAAGCTAACTAGCTAAATTTCCATACATGTTTAATGCTTTTCGACCTGTCCCCAAATTTGTTTTGATATTTTAACCTGTGTGTTTGGTGTAGTGGGACAAAATAAATGTATGCACGATAGCGCACGATGGCGCACGCGCGCAGACGGTTTGGGTTCCGTGTTAGCCCTTGGCATCGCAGACGCTCGTTAGCGGGCGCGAGCAGTGTGTGTGCAATAATTGAAAAAGATAGATTTCTAAATTTATTTTGCGACGCTCGTGCACGCGACGTGTCCAGTCTGGTCAGCATGTGACCGCTGCGGAACTCGGGAGCCCGAGTGTAGGGAGTAAGATTTATCATTGTTCTTCTACTTTTCCTGGCTGTCAAAGTACCCAGATGTTGTGAGCAGTTTTGAATATGAATTTAGAAACTGAATTTAGAAACTGAATTTGAAAACTGTATCTGAATGGATCTGAGAAATTATGAAACTTTGGTCAACTTGAAATAATGGTTTGTAAACTTGATACACAGAAAATGACTGCGATATCTACCATATTGAAACTGAATATATAAATATTGAATTTGAATATTGAATTAAATTGAAATATAATTTTATTCTGAATGCAATATTTATTCAATTCAGTTTCAAATCATGAAATAGAAGTTCAATTTAGGAATTGAATGATTAAATTTGTGCATTATAAATTCAAAAATATTCAATTCAAATTCAATATCCTAATCCCCAAGGACGTCGGAGTACAAAAATCGGTTAACCACCTAACTGAGGATCTTAATTTAACTTTGCGTAATACCCTAGATGCAGTCGATCCCCTAAGAACAAAAAATATTTGTCACAAGACATTTGCTTCCCGGTATACAGAAAATACCGAGCCCTGAAGCAAGCTTCCAGAAAATTGGAAAGGAAATGGCGCGCCACCAAACTGGAAGTCTTCCGACTAGCTTGTAAGACAGTACTGTGCAATATCGAAGAGCCCTCACTGCTGCTCGATCATCCTATGTTTCCAACCTAATTGAGGAGAATAAGAACAATCCTAAATAAATGTTTGATACTGTCGCAAAGCTAACTAAAAAGCAGCATTCAACAAAAGAGGATAGCTTTCACTTCAGCAGTGATAAATTCATTAACTTCTTCGATAAAAAGATCACGATCATTACAGACTCCACTTTGAATCTTTGTATTTCTCCAAAGCTCAGTTGTCCTGAGTCTGCACAGAACTCCCAGGACCTGGATCAATGGAGACACTCAAGTTTTTTAAATCCTGTATCTCTTGACATATTCATGAAAATAGTCATGGCCTCTAAACCGTCAAACCGTCATACTGGACCCTATTCCAACTAACCTACTGAAAGAGCTACTTCCTGTGCTTGGCCCCCCTATGTTGAACATAATAACACATCCACCAGATGTGTACCAAACTCACTAAAAGTGTCAGTAATAAAGCCTTTCTTGAAAAAGCCAAACCTTGACCTGGAAATTGTCGGCCTATTCGAATCTCCTATTCATCTCAAAATGTTTTGAACAAGCTGTTGTGCAGCAACTCACTGCCTTCCTGAAGACAAATAATGTATATACGAAATGCTTCAGTCTGGTTTTAGACCCCATCATAGCACTGAGACTGCACTCGTGAAGGTGGTAAATTACCTTTTAATGGCGCCAGACCAAGGCTCTACATCTGTCCTCGTGCTCCAAGACCTTAATGCTGATTTGACACCATCGATCACCACATTCTTTCGGAGAGATTAGAAACCTTAAGTGATCTACACGGACATGTTCTTGCCTCTGTCTGAAAGAGATCAGTTTGTCTCTGTGGATGGTTTGCCCCCTGACAAATCAATGGTAAGTTTCAGCGTTCCTCAAGGTTCCATTTTTGGACCACTATTGTTTTCACTATATATTCTACCTCTTGGTGAGTTCATTCGGAAACACAATGTCAACTTTCACTGCTATGCGGACGACACACAGCTGTACATTTCGATGAAACATGGTGAAACCTCAAAATTGTCTTCCCTGGAAGCCTGTGTTTCAGACATAAGGAAGTGGATGGCGGCAAATGTTTTGCTTTTAAACTCGGACAAAACAGAGATGCTAGTTCTAGGTCCCAAGAAACAAAGAGATCTGCTGTTGGATCTGACAATTAATCTTGATGATTGTACAGTTGTCTCAACTGACATTTACTCTTGAGGTACTGACCTGTTGCACCCGCTACAACCACTGTGATTATTATTTGACCCTGCTGGTCATCTATGAACGTTTGAACATCTTGAAGAACAATCTGGCCTTAAATGGCCATGTACTCTTATAATCTCCACCAGGCACAGCCAGAAGAGGACTGGCCACCCCCATAGCCTGGTTCCTCTCTAGATTTTTTGCTAGGTTTCTGCCTTTCTAGGGAGTTTTTCCGAGCCACCGTGCTTCTACATCTGCATTGCTTGCTGTTTGGGGTTTTAGGCTGGGTTTCTGTATTGCACTTTGTGACATCTGCTGATTTAAAAGGGCTTTATAAATACATTTGATTCATTGACTGATTTATTGAGTGTCCACATACTTTTGACCATGTAGTGTATTTCCTGAGCTTTCTTATATCTCCTAGATAGACACTTCAAAACTGTATTCTTTATAAGATATTTTTTAATTGTCTTTTTAACATTCATGAATGTGTTATTCAATGCCTTTCTATGGGCTTGAGTAGTAAAGGCCGAATTCAATGTTTTATATAGATATTTTTTTAATACCTAAAGGAGTCCTAAAATTCAAGGTGATGTTGCTCTCCAAATGGATAACTTGAAATAACATGATGTAGGTAGTTAAATAATTGAAAGAAAAACATGTTTATTTATGAGCCTAAGTATTTGTGAAATAGGCCTCATGTGAAATCATTGTCAAAAGCGCGAGAGGTACTGTTGCATGTAGGTCTAGATTATTTATGGATTGATCACATAGAAATATCAAAACAGTCTTTTAACAACTCCAAAGCAATTGCATGTGGCGTAGGAGGAACCACTGACTCACTGCATTGTTCTATTATCAAGACATCTGCTGGTAACTCTTAACTCGTTAGGAGAGCTCATGAGGTCTCCTAAATATCTGTCAACTTGGTGTGACACTTATGACTAAAGAGCCTTCCTGCATAGCTTTTATTTTTAACCATAAGAGTAGGAATAAAATGTCTCTATTCTCAGCCCTAGATAGCCACCCCTGAGTCAACCTCTACCATAGCCCACCCTCAGTCCTCTCATAGTGTTTCCTCTGTGGCCTGGGTGATCCTGGCATCTGCTTTTCTCCGAGCCCTGTGCCTCCAGAGCAGGACAGCCAGTGAGAGGAGCAACAGGAGCCCCAGGGACCCTCCGATCAGCCCAGCTTTGAGGGCCACACTGCTGTCCCCAGGGGGCTCGTACATCGTACAGGACCCCTCCTGACGCTCACTGACTCCAACATAATTCACCGCCACCACACACACCTCTGCCCCCTGCCCCATCCCCATCACAGTACCACTCCTCTGGTCTACACCAAACACCAAGGGCTCCAGCGCACCCACCACCACCTTATAATGGGTCACGAAAGACAATGGTGCACACCACTGAACCACAACTCCTGAACCGTCCATAGAGAGTCTCTTCAGGTAGGGAGCCTCTGGGGCCGCATGGGGCCCACTCACCCCCGGACACAGGCAGCCGCTGGAGGCTGCTAGCTGGGAACAGGGAGGCTGTTGCTCCCGGCAGGGGTCATAGTCACAGGGTTGAGGATTGGTGCCCTGTGAGGGGGCAGGTGGGGGGTGACTGGGTGGATCCGTAAATGTATCGTAGTAGTCGTCTGAGTGGAGCTGCAACAGGTCGTAAGTGTCTCCGTTTGGCCTCAGAGGCAGGGTGGCTGTGTGGTTGGTCCATGAGACGTCAGAAGGTGCGGCAAAGGAGGAGGAGCCATTAAGAAGGGCCAGTAAGATGATTATCAGTGGAGGTGGACAATCCTTATTGGCAGACATGGTATCTGAAGATGATAGAAAATAACACTCCATTAGAGAGGGTTTGACAAAGGATCTGCTTATGAAAGGTATTCGGATGGAGACATACATCTGTATGTATATCTGTACAGTACCAGTCAAAAGTTTGGACACACCTACTCATTCAAGGGTTTTTCTTTATTTTTACTATTTTCTACATTGCAGAATAATAATGAAGACATCAAAACTATGAAATAACACATATGGAATCATGTAGTTACCAAAAAAGTGTCAAACAAATCAAAATATATTTAATATTTTTCAAAGTAGCCACCCTTTGCCTTGATAACAGCTTTGCACACTCTTGCCATTCTCTCAACCAGCTTCACATGGAATCTTTTCCAACAGTATTGAAGGAGTTCCCACATACAGTTGAAGTCGGAAGTTTACATACACTTTAGCCAAATACATTTAAACTCATTTTTTCACAATTCCTGACATTTAATCAGAGTAAAAATCCCCTGTCTTAAGTCAGTTAGGATCACCACTTTATTTTAAGAATGTGAAATGTCAGAATAATAGTAGAGAATGATTTCTTTCAGGTTTTATTTCTTTCATCACATTCCCAGTGGGTCAGAAGTGTACATACACTCAATTAGTATTTGGTAGCATTGCCTCTAACATGTTTAACTTGTGTCAAATGTTTCTGGTAGCCATCCACAAGCATCCCACAACAAGTTGAGGGAATTTTGGCCCATTCCTCCTGACAGAGCTGGTGTAACTGAGTCAGGTTTGTAGGCCTCCTTGCTCACACACGCTTTTTCAGTTCTGCACACACATTTTCTATAGGATGAGGTCAGGGCCTTGTGATGGCCACTCCAATACCTTGACTTTTTGTCCTTAAGCCATTTTCCACAACTTTGGAAGTATGCTTGGGGTCAATGTCCATTTGGAAGACCCATTTGCGACCAAGCTTTAACTTCCTGATTGATGTCTTGAGATGTTGCTTCAATATATCCACATAATTTTCATTCCTCATGATGCCATCTATTTTGTGAAGTGCACCAGTCCCTCCTGCAGCAAAGCACCCCCATAACATGATGCTGCCACCCCCGTGCTTCACGGTTGGGATGGTGTTCTTTGGCTTGCAAGCCTCCCCGTTTTTCCTCCAAACATAATGATGGTCATTATGGCCAAACAGTTCTATTTTTGTTTCATCAGACCAGAGGACATTTCACCAAAAAGTACAATCTTTGTCCCCATGTGCAGTTGCAAACCGTTGTCTGGCTTTTTATGGCGGTTTTGGAGCAGTGGCTTCTTCCTTGCTGAGCGGCCTTTCAGGTTATGTCGATATAGGACTGTGGATAATGATACTTTTGTACCTGTTTCCTCCAGCATCTTTCAGGTTATGTTGATATATGACTCGTTTTACTATGGATATAGACACTTTTGTACCTGTTTCGTCCAGCGTCTTCACAAGGTCCTTTGCTGTTGTTCTGGGATTGATTTGCACTTTTCGCACCAAAGTACGTTCATCTTTAGGAGACAGAACGCGTCTCCTTCCTGACAGTATGACGGCTGCGTGGTCCCATGGTGTTTATACTTGCGTACTATTGTTTGTACAGATGAACGTGGTACCTTCAGGCATTTGGAAATTGCTCCCAAGGATGAACCAGACTTGCCAAAGTTATAGTTTGTTAACAAGAAATTTGTGGAGTGGTTGAAAAACGAGTTTAATTGACTCCAACCTAAGTGTATGTAAACTTCCGACTTCAACTGTATACTGAGCACTTGTTGGCTGCTTTTCCTTCACTCTGTGGTCTAACTCATCCCAAACCATCTCAATTGGGTTGAGGTTGGGTGATTGTGGAGGCCACGTTGTCTGTTGCAACACTCCATCACTCTCCTTCTTGGTCAAATAGCCCTTACACATTCTGGAGGTGTGTTAGGTCATTGTCCTGTTGAAAAACAAACGATAGTCCCACTAAGCACAAACCAGATGAGATGGCGTATCGCTGCAGAATGCTGTGCTAGCCATGCTGGTTGAGTGTACCTTGAAATCTAAATAAATTACATACAGTGTCACCAGCAAAGCACCCTCACACCGGCACACCTCCTCCTCCATGCTTTTTGGTGGGAAGCACACATGCAAAGATAATCCGTTCACCTACTCTGCGTCTCACAAAGACACGGCGGTTGGAACCAAAAATCTCAAATTTGGACTCATCAGACCAAAGGACAGATTTCCACCGGTCTTATATCCATTGCTTGTGTTTCTTGGCCCAAGCAAGTCTCTTCATATTGGTGTCCTTTAGCAGTGGTTTCTTTGCAGCAATTCGACCATGAAGGCCTGATTTACGCAGTCTCCTCTGAACTGTTGATGTTGAGATGTCTGTTACTTGAACTCTGTGAAACATTTATTTGTGCTGCAATTTCTGAGGCTGGTAACTCTAATGCACTTATCCTCTGCAGCAGAGGTAACGCTGGGTCTTCCGTTCCTGTGGCGATCCTCATGAGAGACAGTTTCATCATAGCGCTTGATGGTTTTTGCGACTGCACTTGAAGAAACTTTGAAAGTTCTTAAAATTTTCCGGATTGACTGACTTTCATGTCTTGTTAAAATGTACTTTTAACAAGGCACACCTGTTAATTGAAATACATTCCAGGTGACTACCTCATGAAGCTGGTTGAGAGCTGTCATCAAGGCAAAAGGTGGCTACTTTGAAGAATCTAAAATATATTTTGATTTGTTTAACACTTTTTTGGTAACTACATGATTCCATATGTGTTATTTCATAGTTTTGATGCCTTCACTATTATTCTACAATGTAGAAAATAGTAAAAATAAAGAAAAACCCATGAATGAGTAGGTGTGTCCAGACTTTTGACTGGTTCTGTATACATTCCAAATGTGTTGTTATTCTTACATTTGTGAAGAATGCTTGATTTCACGTGCTGTATGGGATATCGCACATGATAATTTATTTCCCTCAACCCTTTTTATAAATCAGACCAGCGTAGATTGACACAGGGCGATTGGTAGCCTAGCAGTTAAGAGAGTTGGGCAAGTAACCAAAAGGTAGCTGGTTCGAATCCCTGGGCCGGCAAGTTACAAAATCTGTCTGTGCCCTTGAGCAAGGCACTTAACCCTAATTCCTCTGGATACGATTGTCTGCTAAAACATGAATGTGGAAGTGGTTACTGGCACCACCATCATTTTGGATTTAAAACACCAATATGCTAATCTGAAACCCAAAGCTTTGTAATGTAAAAAAAAAACAGACCCAATCCCACAATGAATCCCCAGCCTCCATGAATGGAAAACAAGGTAGAAATGTAACATCAAGTTTTATGTTATTCATGATCCTTTAGTTTAATTTTCATCATACAGTATGACCATACTGTACAAAAGTTCTTCACACACAGCTGCCCTTTTATGTTGAACATTTTGGGAACATTGAAGCACTGAGGAATAAATCTGCACAGTGGGTTCGAGCCAGGCTTTACACACCCAGCACACAGAACAGCCCTGTCAGCTGCTCCCACTTACAGCAGAGCTGCCAGTGCAATCTCCCCATGATTCTATACAAATATATCTACCTGACAGATTCCCTAAATAAACAAGTATGGATGAATAAACATACTAATCTAACAGCAAGCAGCACACACCAAACAACCATAGGTAAGGTTCAGTAGAACCACACTAACAGGGAGCGCGAGACAACCCAACCCAACTGTATGCCAGTAGTCACAGAGTTAGATGTGTGTCAATAGACTTCAACACATTGTAGAAATGTTTTCTTTAGTAATTCACATAGAATAAGGACTAGACAATCATTTTAGATTGATTCATATTCATAAAAATATCAGTTTACCTGATTTTTCGATAGTCCTTTATTGCTTTCGAAATCTTGCCACCAATGTTTCTTCTCTCTCTTTCTGTTCAGTGACTCTCTCCCCTTCTCTCTGGCCCTCGTTTTATACATTCTTCCTAACTCCCCAACAATCACCTCCTTCTTTTCTCCCTCCCCCATCCACCCTTCTCTGCTTTCTCTACCACCCCCCCCCGTTTGCTCTATCACTATCCCTCTCTTCCCGCTGCACCTCTCTCTCTGTTCCATGGGGGTTTGGCAATGTGTGTGTGTGTGCCTCTCACTTGCTGCCCCTGTATGTGAGGTAACTACCACATTAACTCCTATTACATTCCATTGGCATGTGCAGTTTTTTTCAGAGCAGGCCCTGTTCATTAATAAGGCTCTTTCTGCCTGTCAGGGCTGGAGCACAGTGAATGGTTGGGGGTGATTCTGTCTGCTGCCCAGGCTGATTCACACACATCTCTCACCCTCAGACACGCGTCAGTGCCACCGAACCCTTCCCCTCAATGGTTCACCTCTCCTTCTCCCCCTTTACTGGCTGTATGACTGTCCCAAACACTGGCTGGTTAAGAATGTTCTACATGCACATGCTGTCATCAAACATGGAGGAGGCAAGTGTTCAGGGTTTGAACGAGGTCAGATCACCAAATAACTTGACTGGACTTGCCAACCTGCCGCTCTGAAATCAAAGCTCAACAGAATAGAATACTTAATTATTTCCACTGAAGAGAGGCTGAGCTTAACTGTCAAACAAAGCAACACTTTGAAACAGTTGCACAAGCTGGACCAAGAGAAGGATTAAGGTAGAATATCCAATCAGGTTGAGTGTATTGTTTTCTTCTATATTTTGGCATTGTTCTATAAAAAAACACAAAACCAAAATGTTAACTAATGCCCCTATACACTCTTACAAGTAAAGGTGTCTAGAAGACACTGGGCCTATTGGCACCGCCCTATGGGACTCCCGATCACGGCCGGTTGTGATACAGCCGAGATCAAACCTGGGTCTGTAGTGACGCCATTACAATGAGCCTCTCCTCCTACAGTTCCTCCCACAAACCTTCACTAACATGTACTATGTATAAACACTAAAGAAAAAAAAATCTGCAGTGTACAAACGTTTACTCTAATGGCTGGCCAAAAATAATTACATGAAAGGCACGTCTCCCATAAGCCACACCTCCAATCTTCTGATAGGCTGTCACCTCTGCAATATATTATTAAAATAGGCCTAAGAGGTCTAAGGCACTGCATCACAGTGCTAGAGGCGTCACTACAGACCCAGGTTTGAGCGTACAAAACATTAAGAACACCGGCTCTTTCCATGACATAGGTTGCGGTCCAAACACTTAAAAGACACACCCTTGTCCACTTACCCTCGCCTTATGCCCTTGGTGGAATCCCCGTCGCCATCTTGGCGGGCGGTCCAAATGATTAGCCAAGCAAGGGAAGTTTGCAACATAAGCCCGTCAGCCCTCATTTTTAGTTGGCTTTGCGAGAGTACAATGATGTTCACTCCGGGCCTGAAACTCCCCATAATTCAATTCACTACGATTGTACATCCGCTAAGAAAAGTCTGCGAAAACTTAAAAACAACATCAATGGAGAAGTCAACATACAAGTGTAAGTAAAATCGAATGCAAATAAGTTAGAAATTGTGCTACTAATGCACATGACGGCACAAATACGTCTCGTAACAAGTAAATATGTTTCTGTTTGGTTATCTTTTGGAAATTCTAGAAAGAAAAAAAAAATATTCTTCAGAAGTTCCAGCTATGCAGGCTAACGTTAGTTAGCTAATTAATTTGCTAGCTATCATACAGTAGGAGTATATTAATAATTATATAATTATAAGTAGACACACTCATAATTGACTGAAGCGAATATAAAGCACCCACAAGCTACCGGTGGCTGAAACACAATCATCGCGGGATGAACGAGTGACGAATTTCCAGAATTTCCAGGGGGACAAATTGTATGTTTCTAACATTTATGGTTGAGATTTAATTAATATGAATATAAAAGATGCACATTATGACTTTCATTAACACACGACGCAGGCATCACGCAGACATTAGTAAGGCGCTGGTATCATGTCATGTCAAGTGGTACGGTTGCCTAGGCTTATATATGTCTCTTATCACCCCCCATACCTTTCTGCCTTGCCCCTTGCCCTGCATGTTCTCGTCAGACGTCATGATACGTCATCAGAAGTGTCCACTTAATTTGAGGGCTGAGGGGATAGGGTGTGTCTTTTAAGTGTTTGAACCGCACCCATAGACTAACCCAGTGAATCCAGGTGAAGCTAGGATCCCTTATTGATGTCACTTACACAAACTTTATATGTCTGAACTCAGAATCAAATATGCTTCCTAAAATAACATGGTAGAACGTTTATTTTGATTGGCCATTTTGTGTATTTATCAGAGTGCCTGATTTCAGATGTGTGCATGTAAACAGTATTATTAGGGAAGTTGTTCTTGCAAAGCATGTAAATGTTTTAATCAAACTATTATATTAATCTGAGTACCCAGACTAATGTAGATGAAGGGGATGCGACAGGTTAAAGAAGGATTTTTAATCCTTGAGATGCCAGGCGCACTGGTCTGTGTCAAGAACTGCAATGCTTCTGGGTTTTTCATGCTCAACAGTTTCCCTTGTATATCAAGAATGGTCCACCACCCAAAGGACATCCAGCCAACTTGACACAACTGGAGATTACATACAGTCAACATTGGCCAGCATCCCTTTGGAATGTTTTTGAGTAGAGTCCGTGACCTGACAAATTGAGGCTGTCCTGAGGGCAAACAGGGGTGTGGAATTGAATATTAGGAAGAAGTTCCTCATGTTGGATTTATTCAGTGTAATATTAACATTGTTGATACAAATAGTAAATAGTAACTTTTCAAACTTTGGAAGTTGCATAGGCCCTTAGGGAATGTAGGGGCTGAGATTGCAGAGCCAAATGACAGTGTTTTTGTAAGAATTGCGATGTGAAAATACATAACTGGTGAAAATGAAATTTCTGTGAGACTATGAAGGATTAAGGGCTTTAGAATGGTTACATATGATCCCAGTTGTCCCATGCCCTCTTCCTCTGTTCTTTGGTGCCTGCAATGAGAGACACTGTTCTAGAGACACTGTTCTAGTCAGCAACTGTAAACAAAAACATCAGTTACAGTGCCTTCAGAAAGTGTTCATACCCCTTGATTTATTACACATTTTATTGTGTTACAGCCTGTATTCAAAATGGATTAAATCGATTTTTTTCTCTCACACAATACCCCATAATGACAAAGTGAAAACACGTTTTTAGAAATTTCGGCATATTTATTGAAAATTATATACAGTAATATCCAATTTACATAAATATTCACACCCTGGAGTCAATACTTTGTAGAAGCAACTTTGGCAGCGATTAAAGCTGTGAGTCTTTCTGGGTAAGTCTCTAAGAGCTTTCCACACCTGGATTGTGCCATTATTATTATTTTCAGAATTCTTCAAGCTCTGTCAAATTGGTTGTTGATCATTGCTAGACAACCATTTTCAGATCTTGTCATAGATTGTCAAGTAGATTTAAGTCAAAACCGTAACTTGGTCATTCAGAAACATTCACTGTCTTCTTTGTAAACAGCTCCAGTGTAGATTTGGCCATGTATTTTAGGCTATTGTCCTGCTGAAAGGTGAATGAATCTCTCAGTGTCTGGTGGAAAGCAAACTGAACCAGGTTTTCCTCTAGGATTTTGCCTGTGCTTAGCTCTATTCCGTTTCTTTTTTATCCTGAAAAACTCCCCCAGTCCTTAATGATTACATGCATACTGCTAAGATAATGCAGCCACAATTATGCTTGAAAATATGGAGAGTGGATCTCAGTAATACTGTGTGTTGGATTGTATTTGCACCAAACAAAGCACATAGTATTCAGGACATAAAGTTAATTTCTTAGCCGCATTTTTTGCAGTATTACTTTAGTGCCTTCATGCAAACAGGATGCATGTTTTGGAATATTTTTATTCTGTACAGGCTTCCCTCTTTTCACTCTGTAATTTAGGTTAGTATTGTGGAGTAACTACAATGTTGTTGATCCATCCTCAGTTTTCTCCTATCACAGCCATTAAACTGTAACTGTTTTAATGTCACCATTGGTCTCATGGTGAAATCTCTGAGCGGTTTCCTTCCTCTCCAGCAACTGAGTTAGGAAGGACGCATGTATCTTTGTAGTGACTGGGTGTATTGACCTACCATCCAAAGTGTAATTTACCCATCTACCCTTCTGTGCGAGGCATTGGAAAACCTCCCTGGTCTTTGTTGTTGAATATGTGTTTGAATTTCACTACTCGACTGAGCTCAATTACAGATCAATCAATCAAATGTAATTATAAAGCCCTTTTTACATCAGCAGATGTCACAAAGTTCTATACAGAAAGATAATTGTATGTGTGGGGTATAGAGATGAGGTATTCATTCAAAATCATGTTAACCACTATTATTTCACACAAAGTCGATGCAACTTAATACAGTTGAAGTCGGAAGTTTACATACACTTAGGTTGGAGTCATTAAAACTCGTTTTTCAACCACTCCACAAATTTCTTGTTAACAAACGATAGTTTTGTCAAGTCGGTTAGGACATTTACTTTGTGCATGACACAAGTAATTTTCCCAACAATTGTTTACAGACAGATTATTTCACTTATAATTCACTGTATCACAATTCCAGTGGGTCAGAAGTTTACATACACTAAGTTACTGTGCCTTTAAACAGCTTGGAAAATTCCCAAAAATTATGTCATGGCTTTAGAAGCTTCTGATAGGCTAATTGACATCATTTGAATCAATTGGAGGTGTACCTGGGGATGTATTTCAAGGCCTACCTTCAAACGCAGTGCCTCTTTGCTTGACATCATGGGAAAATCAAGAGAAATAAGCCAAGACCTTAGGAAAAAATGTGTAGACCTCCACAAGTCTGGTTCATCCTTGGGAGCAATTTCCAAACCAGGAAGGAGACGCGTTCTGTCTCCTAGAGATTAATGTACTTTGGTGCGAAAAGTGCAAATCAATCCCAGAACAACAGCAAAGGACCTTGTGAAGATGCTGGAGGAAACGGGTACAAAAGTATTTATTTCCACAGTAAAACGAGTCCTATATCGACATAACCTGAAAGTCCGCTCAGCAAGGAAGAAGCCACTGCTCCAAAACCGCCATAAAAAAAAGCCAGACGACGGTTTGCAACTGCACATGGGGACAAAGGTTGTACTTTTTGGAGAAATGTCCTCTGGTCTGATGAAACAAAAATAGAACTGTTTGGCCAGAATGACCATCGTTATGTTTGGAGGAAAAAGGGGGAGGCTTGCAAGCCAAAGTACACCATCCCAACCGTGAAGCACAGGGGTGGCAGCATCATGTTGTGGGTGTGCTTTGCTGCAGGAGGGACTGGTGCACTTCACAAAATAGATGGCATCATGAGGGAGGAAAATGATGTCAATTATATTGAAGCAACATCTCAAGACATCAGTCAGGAAGTTAAAGCTTGGTCGCAAATGGGTCTTCCAAATGGACAATGACCCCAAGCATACTTCCAAAGTTGTGGCAAATTGGCTTAAGGACAACAAAGTCAAGGTATTGGAGTGGCCATGACAAGGCCCTGACCTCAATCCTATAGAAAAAGCGTGTGCGAGCAAGGAGGCCTACAAACCTGACTCAGTTACACCAGCTCTGTCAGGAGGAATGGGCCAAAATTCACCCAACTTGTTGTGGAAGGCTACCCGAAACATTTGACCCAAGTTAAACAATTTAAAAGCAATGCTACCAAATACTAATTGAGTGTATGTAAACTTCTGACCCACTGGGAATGTGATGAAAGAAATAAAAGCTGAAATAAATAATTCACTCTACTATTATTCTGACATTTCACATTCTTAAAATAAAGTGGTGATCCTAACTGACCTAAGACAGGGAATTTTTACTAGGATTAAATGTCAGGAATTGTGAAAAACTGAGTTTAAATGTGTTTGGCTAAGGTGTATGTAAACTTCCGACTTCAACTGTGTGTGACTTGTTAAGCACATTTTTACTCCTGAACTTATTCAGGCTTGCCATAACAAAGGGGTTGAATACTCAAGATATTTCATCTTTATTTTGTAATTACTTTGTCAAAATTTTGAAAAACATAATTCTACTTTGACATTGTAGGGTATTGTGTGTAGGCCAGTGACAAAAAAATCTAAACGTAATCAATTTTTAATTCAGGCTTTAACACAACAAATGTGTAAAAAGTAAAGACGTGTGAATTCTTTCTAAAGGCTCTGTAAATGTGGATTCCAAAGGTCAACCTCAATAAACCGTATTAGCACGTCATTATGCTCTGAGCTCAGCACACCAGTGTTCTACATGAATAGGCCTACACTTTCTGAAGGGTTGTGAGGTGGACTTTTTTTCTGGAGCTTACTTTGGCATGTTAGCAGTCATGTCAAGACTGTCAGTGCCAGCTTCCACCTCTCCCTGCCTCAGTTTTATAACACTATGCGCTTTGCTCTCATCCTTCCTTCCTCTCTCTGCTCATCTGCTCCCAGGGCCGGTTTCAGGCATAAGCGGTCACTTAGGGGCCTCAGGCCCCGATCCTCTTTTTCTTTTAGGAACTCTGTCAGGGTCTCAGCTTACTGAATACACAAGCTGCAAGTTGGAAATGTTGTGCATCAGCAGTTTTTTATCTTATGTCACTAACAGTCACTCTATTAGCCATGTCAGCTAACAATGTTTTGATTTGCCAGTTAGCCTAGCCAGCCTTCTAAATGTGAAGTAATCATGGTTAAATACTGACTGGGCATGCAGGTCACATGCCCAGGGGCTCTGACCTCCAGGGGGGGCCCATTGATTTTGTTAGTCACTTTAACTCAGATATCCTTAACATGGCATAAGTCATGGCAAATGGGTAGAATTGCAGGAAATTAGCTGTAAAACGGAAATTTTCTCACTCTGCCCCATGACAAAATGAGTAGAATTACAGTACCTGAAATGTTTTATAAAATTTCAAAGTTATCTCTACTCACCGTAGGAAAATGTGTAGA